>NW_027015623.1:0-11242 GCF_036934945.1 Oncorhynchus masou masou
TGTCAGGATTTGGCCAGGGTTGTTCCGGGTTTTGGTCAGTAGATGTCCCCATTGTGCTTTTTGTCCCTATGTTTTTCCCTTGATCCCCATTATTATTTGCACCTGTGTCTCGTTTCCCCTGATTGTATTTAAACCCTTTGTTTCCCCAGTTCTGTGCTCTGTGTTTGTATGTTAGCACCCTGCCCTAGTGTTCTGTGTGCTCTTGTCGATTCCGGGTGAAGTTCTTGTGGTATTCTGTTTTTTGTTTTTGTTTATTTTTGGTGAGTTTCTTTTGAGGTCTTTTTGTGTTTTTCCTACCACCTTTTGGATTTGCCATTTTTTGTATTTTAGGATTTTTTTTTTATTAAATACACCGTCTTAAGTACTGCTGTGTCTGCCTCATCTTCTGGGTTCTGCTGTCTATTCGTGGCTCAGTTGGTTAAGTGACTGTTTCTCACTCCGGAGACCCAGGTTCGAAACCGGGTCCTGACAGAAACACAGAGCCAAAAATGAACCCAGAGGCAGCCAGTTCCCAGGACCTTTTGCCACGCTGTCCCACCACCAGGAGACTGTCCAACGCCACGAAGCCGCCTGGTTCAGCAAGAGGCCTTAATGGCTAGACATTCTCATCTTCTGTCGGAGATGCTGACTTCCATTAAGCAAATATCTGATCGACTTACCCCGGCAACAGTTTCCGTCCCAGTACCTCAGGTTCACGTACCCATGGCAGTTAACCCCTGGCTGAACCTCGCCTTCTCCACCTCCCCAACGGTTCTCAGGTGATCCAAGTGCTTGTAAAGGCTTTCTCACTCAATGTTCTCTCTCCTTGAGCTGCAACCCTCGTCGTTTCCCACCGACCGGTCTAAGATCGCATATATCATCACCTGCTGTCGGAAAAAGCCCTGGCCTGGGCTACTGCTGTGGGATGCCCATAGTTCCTGCTGTGCCAGCTACTCTGCCTTTGCTGAGGAATTCAAACGAGTGTTTCAAGGCCCAAGCAGTGGTTCTGACTCAGCCAAACAGCTCCTGACTCTCCATCAAGGTTGGCGCAGCGTGACGGACTATGCCATCCAGTTCCGCACGGTGGCAGCAGCGAGTGGCTGGAACAACGAGGCGCTCACGGTGTGCTTTCTGAAAGGCCTTTCCGACACTATCCAAGATGAACTGGCCACTCGGGAACCACCGGACAATCTCGAGTCCCTGATCAAGTTGGCCTCACGCACTGACCAGCGTCTGAGAGAGAGAGAACTCAACCGTAGACCTCTAGCCCCTATCAGTCCCAGCCCGAGTCCCCACCTTTATCATCGCTGGCTCCACCGGAACCCATGCAGATTGGACGCATCTCCCAGGCTGAGAGAGACCGCCGGATGAGGGAGCGACGCTGTCTATATTGCGGCAAACCGGGCCATTTCCGTTCCACGTGTCCCGGGCTCCAGGGAAACGCTCTGTCCCGTACAGACCGGGGGAACTGTAACGGGAAACATAACCTCCTCCCATCCGTCCAACTCCGTCTGCTCATTCCAGTCACCTCTCCTGGGACAACCACAAGCTTCACCTTCAAGCCTTGGTAGACTCTGGAGCCGCAGGTAACTTCATGGATGGTGTCTGGGCGAAGGAGAATGGCGTTCCTCTGAACCTCTAAGTGACCCCATGAGGGTTACTACATTGGATGGAAGCCCTTTGGGATCTGGACTTGTCACTCATGTCACTACCTCCTTGAGACTTTCAGTTTCACAACACCAGGAATTGATGAACTTTCATTTGATCTCCTGTTCCGAGTTCCCTCTCGTCCTGGATACCCCTGGCTTCACAGCCATAACCCTCACATCGACTGGTCTGTGGGCACTATCAAGCAGTGGGGTCCTACGTGCCAAGCTACTTGTATTTTCCAGAATTCCCCGAGTTCTACTCCCGAGTCTTTAGAATCCATCGACCTGACCCGAGTTCCCGAGTGTTACCATGACCTCAAACTGGTGTTTAGCAAACAGAGGGCCACCATGCTACCACCCCATAGATCTTACGATTGCCCCATCGACCTGTTTCCGGGCACTTGCCCCCCAGGGGTCGGATCTTTCCCTATCTCCACCCGAACGAGCTGCTATGGATACCTACATCAAGGACTCTCTGGAAGCAGGCCTCATGCGTCCATCAACCCCCCCCGGCGGGAGCAGGGTTTTTCTTTGTGGCCAAGAAAGATGGTGGATTACGTCCTTGCATCGACTACCGGGGACTCAATGACATAACCGTCCGTAACCGTTACCCGCTACCCCTTATGGCCACAGCCTTCGAGCTGCTCCAGGAAGCAGTTGTTTTCACTGCTTGACCTGCGGAACGCATACCATCTTGTGCGGATCAGACCTGGTGACGAGTGGAAGACCGCTTTCAACACGCCTACTGGTCACTATGAATACTTGGTGATGCCCTTCGGCCTGACCAACGCCCCAGCGGTGTTCCAAGCGCTCATAAACGATGTGCTTAGGGATATGCTTAACATATTTGTGTTCGTTTACTTGGATGACATCCTCATCTTTTCGAGCTCCCTTCAAGAACACACTAAGCATGTCAGACAAGTACTCAAACGCCTCCTGGACAGCCATCTGTACGTTAAGCCGGAAAATGTGAATTCCATTCATCCCGAGTACAATTCCTGGGATTTGTAGTGGAACCCGGTCGAGTCCAAATGGACCCTAGGAAGGTAGGGGCGGTAGCGGATTGGCCCACCCCAAATCCGTTAAGGATGTTCAGCGTTTCCTGGGCTTCACAAACTTTTACCGCAAGTTCATCAAGAACTTCAGTTTGGTGGCAGCTCCTCTCTCAGCTTTAACCAAAGGTGGCAATGCAAGGTTTTTGTGGGGAAGAGAAGCTGAGACGGCCTTCCAAGGACTCAAGCAGCGCGTCCCTCTCTGCTCCCATCCTGATACTACCGACCACGGATGAACCATTTGTGGTGGAGGTAGACGATCAGAGGTTGGTGTTGGAGCTGTCCTGTCTCAGAGGGGTGAAGACAAGAAGCTTCATCCGTGCGCTTTCTTCTCACACCGGCTTACCCCGACTGAGAGGAACTACGATGTGGGGATCGTGAACTCCTAGCGGTTAAGATGGCATTGAAGGAATGGAGACACTGGCTCGAGGGGGCTTCTCACCCGTTTCAAGTGCTTACGGACCACAAAAATCTGGAGTATATCCAGCAGGCGAAGCGATTGAACTCTAGACAAGCTAGATGGTCTCTTTCTTCAATCGATTCCAGTTTATCCTCACCTATCGGCCCGGGTCGAAGAATCTCAAACCGGATGCCCTGTCCCGAGTCTACGCTCCTGCCATTCGAGATGACACGGACATGCCTGTCCTTCCTGCTGCTAAGATTGTGGCTCCGATCTCGTGGCAAGTTGAGGATACCGTGAGACGTGCTCAAGCTAGCGAACCGGACCCTAAAGGAGGCCCTGCCAATCGGTTGTTTGTCCCAAGGCAGTGAGGACTCAGGTCCTTCTGTGGGGGCACTCCTCTCGCCTCACCTGTCATCCGGGCGTAGGTCGCACCTTGGAGTTCATCCAGCGTAAGTTCTGGTGGCCTACCATAAGAGAAGACGTTGCCACTTTCGTCAATGCCTGCCCGTGTGCTGCCAGGGCAAATCTTCTCACCTCCGCCCTCAAGGACTCCTTCACCCTTTACCTGTTCCCCACAGACCCTGGTCCCATATCTCATTGGACTTTATTACTGGACTTCCTCCATCCCATGGCAATACTACTATCCTAGTCATAATCGACAGGTTTTCAAAGGCGGCCAGGTTCGTCCCTCTGACTAAGTTACCTTCTGCCAAGGAAACGGCTGAGTTGGTAATTAATCATGTGTTCCGAGTCTTCGGCATTCCTCAAGATGTGGTTTCTGACAGAGGTCCCCAGTTCGCTCAAGGTTTTGGAAGGCCTTCTGCCAACTCATGGGGGCTTCTGCCAGTCTATCTTCAGGGTACCATCCGGAGTCCAACGGCCAAACAGAGAGGATGAATCAAGAGCTGGAAACCACCCTCCGATGTATGACTCCGTGACAACCCGTCCACATGGTCATCCTTTATTGTTTGGGCCGAATACGCGCACAACACCTTGCGCTCCTCCTCCACTGGTATGTCCCCGCACGAGTGTCAGTTTGGCTATGCTCCTCCATTGTTCCCGGACCAGGAGGCAGAAGTCAGAGTGCCTTCAGCCTTGAGGTTCGTCAGACGCTGTCGGCTTATGTGGAGGAAGACCCGTCTTAATCTGATGCCTCACAGAGGTATCAACAACAAGCCAACAGACGTCGCCGTCCCGGGCCTACTCCTGCGCCCGGCCAGAGAGTCTGGCTTTCCACAAGAGACTTACTCTACGGGTGGAGTCTCGCAAGCTGTCCCAAAAATACATCGGTCCCTTCAAGGTTGCCAGGAGAGTTAACCCAGTTTCTTATCGCCTACACTTACCCAGATCCCTTAAGATTAATCCCACATTTCATGTGTCATTGTTAAAACCTGTTGTTTTTCTCCCCTTGTCCCGGCAGACAGACTCCCCTCCGCCTCGTGTCATTGGAGGCCAGCCGGCTTATACCGTCCACCGGATACTGGATTCCCGCCGGGTGCAGCGGTCCTGGGCAGTATCTGGTGGACTGGGAAGGCTACGGTCCTGAGGAGCGCTCCTGGGTTCCTGCCAAAGACATCCTGACCCTGACCCATTCAGTTCAGGGTCCTCCACCCTGAGAGAGCTGGTAGGAACGTCAGGAGCCGTTCCTAGGGGGATTCTGTCAGGATTTGGCCAGGGTTGTTCCGGGTTTTGGTCAGTAGATGTCCCCATTGTGCTTTTTGTCCCTATGTTTTTCCCTTGATCCCCATTATTATTTGCACCTGTGTCTCGTTTCCCCTGATTGTATTTAAACCCTTTGTTTCCCTCAGTTCTGTGCTCTGTGTTTGTATGTTAGCACCCTGCCCTAGTGTTCTGTGTGCTCTTGTCGATTCCGGGTGAAGTTCTTGTGGTATTCTGTTTTTTGTTTTTGTTTATTTTTGGTGAGTTTCTTTTGAGGTCTTTTTGTGTTTTTCCTACCACCTTTGGATTTGCCATTTTTTGTATTTTAGGATTTTTCTTTTTATTAAATACACCGTCTTAAGTACTGCTGTGTCTGCCTCATCTTCTGGGTTCTGCTGTCTATTCGTGGCTCAGTTGGTTAAGTGACTGTTTCTCACTCCGGAGACCCAGGTTCGAAACCGGGTCCTGACAATGTTGACTCCCCTTCTGGTTCAGGTGGCGCTCAGCGGTCGTCGTCGCCGGTCTACTAGCTGCCACCGATCCTTTGTTCTGTGTTCGTTTGTTTTTTGTCTAATTGGTTTCACCTGTTCCTTGTTTGGTTGTTAGGGTGGGGTTATTTAAGTTGGTTTAGCCCACTTCTGTTTGTGCGGGCTTGTTCTACTGTATTGTGAGAGGTGTTAGTATTTTGTGTTGGGTTTTACGCTGTCCTAGTATTTTACCATAAGGGTCCTATTTGTTTTATAGTTTTGCCTGTGTTGGGTAAATAATATTTAAATCTTTTGATTACGGACATTAAAGCGTGTTTTTTCCCTCATCCTTTGCTCTCTGCGCCTGACTCCACACACACTCACTCATTGAGCATTACAGCCACTTGGTCATTGTTTTGTTTTTCTTCAGAATTGCTACTCAGGACCCTTGTGTTTCTTTATTAAAAAATCAATGATCGTCAGCAGTACCTCTAAAGATCCAATGTAGAAATACAATTCACACACATGTTGATGTTTGAGGGTAGCGGGTAGTCTATACTAAATGATGTGGTTATGAACATGGGTATTTGAATATCCTTTTGCAAAGATTCCACTGTCAAGTGAAAACAGTACACATTTCTTTTCAATTGTGAAATTGTATTTGCCAAATGCGGCGAGTACAAAAGATGTAGACCTGTGAAATGTTTAATTACGAGCCCTTTCCCAACAATGCAGAGTTAAAAAGAGCGAACATTTGAAAATAAAAATAGAAGATAGCAACGCAAAAAATAACAATAACAAGGCTAAATACAAGGACTACCGGTGCCAGGTGAGGGGGTAGTTGAAGTAAAATGTACATGTAGGTAGGGGTAGAAGTGACTAGGCAATCAGTTTTAAAACCTCTGTTATGAACTTGAGTGAAGACCCAAAAGCGGTTTTAACAGAAAACAGAGTTCTTTAATGAAAATACAGGAATGGCATAAATCCTCTTCCAACGTTGTCAGCGGAACAAAAAGAACGTTAGTATAGTGCAGGATGCTCCTGCCAGGCAGACTCCGACAGGACAGGACAAGGTGGAAGCAAACGAGACGACAGCTTGCTTCTGGCATCAAAAAACACAAACAAGAATCAGACACTGAAAGTAGCAGGAACAGAGAAAGAAATAGAGACCTAATCAGAGGGGGAAGAGAGAACAGGTGGGGAAAGAGAGAATGAGCTAGTTAGGGGAAATGTAGAACAGCTGAAGGATGAGAGACAGAGAAGGTAACCTAAAAAGACCAGCAGAGAGAGAGAATGAAGAGAAAGGACAGGAACAGACATAACAAGACATGACAGTACCCCCCACTCACCGAGCGCCTCCTGGCGCACTCGAGGAGGAAACCTGGCGGCAACGGAGGAAATCATCGATCAGCGAACGGTCCAGCACGTCCCGAGAGGGAACCCAACTCCTCTCCTCAGGACCGTACCCCTCCCAATCCACTAGGTACTGATGACCACGGCCCCGAGGGCGCATGTCCAAAATCTTACGAACCCTGTAGATGGGTGCGCCTCGACAAGGATGGGGGGAGGGACGAGCGGGGCGCGAAGAACGGGCTTAACACAGGAGACATGGAAGACCGGGTGAACGCGACGAAGATAGCGTGGAGAAGAAGTCGCACTGCGACAGGATTAATGACCTGGGAAATACGGAACGGACCAATGAACCGCGGGGCCAACTTGCGAGAAGCTGTCTTAAGGGGAAGGTTCTGAGTGGAGAGCCATACTCTCTGACCGCAACAATATCTAGGACTCTTGGTCCTACGCTTATTAGCGGCCCTCACAGTCTGCGCCCTATTACGGCAAAGTGCCGACCTGACCCCTTCCAGGTGCGCTCGCAACGCTGGACAAAAGCCTGAGCGGAGGGGACGCAGGACTCGGCGAGCTGAGATGAGAACAGCGGAGGCTGGTACCCGAGGCTACACTGAAAAGGGGATAGACCGGTAGCAGACGAGGGAAGCGAGTTGTGGGCGTACTCTGCCCAGGGGAGCTGTTCTGACCAAGACGCAGGGTTACGAAAAGAAAGACTGCGTAAAATGCGACCAACAGTCTGATTGGCCCGTTCGGCTTGACCGTTAGACTGGGGATGAAAGCCGGACGAGAGACTGACGGAAGCCCCAATCAAACGGCAAAACTCCCTCCAAAATTGAGACGTGAACTGCGGACCTCTGTCGGAAACGACGTCAGACGGAAGGCCATGAATTCGGAAAACATTCTCGATAATGATCTGAGCCGTCTCCTTAGCAGAAGGGAGCTTATCGAGAGGAATGAAATGAGCCGCCTTAGAGAATCTATCGACAACCGTAAGAATAACTGTCTTCCCGCTGATGAAGGCAGTCCGGTGATAAAATCTAAAGCGATGTGAGACCACGGTCGAGAGGGAATGGGAAGCGGTCTGAGACGGCCGGCAGGAGGAGAGTTCCCAGATTTAGTCTGCGCGCAGACCGAACAAGCGGCGACAAATCGACGCGCGTCACGTTCCCGAGTGGGCCACCAGAAACGCTGGCGAATGGAAGCGAGCGTACCCCGAACGCCGGGGTGGCCGGCTAACTTGGCAGAGTGGGCCCACTGAAGAACGGCCGGACGAGTAGGAACGGGAACGAACAGAAGGTTCCTAGGACAAGCTCGCGGCGACGGAGTGTGAGCGAGTGCTTGCTTTACCTGCCTCTCAATTCCCCAGACAGTCAACCCGACAACACGCCCCTCAGGGAGAATCCCATCGGGGTCGGTGGAGACCTCAGAAGAACTGAAGAGACGAGATAAAGCATCAGGTTTGGTGTTTTTTGAGCCCGGACGATAAGAAATAACAAACTCGAAACGAGCGAAAAACAGAGCCCAACGAGCCTGACGCGCATTAAGTCGCTTTGGCTGAACGGATGTACTCAAGGTTCCTATGGTCAGTCCAAACGACAAAAGGAACGGTCGCCCCTCCAACCACTGTCGCCATTCGCCTAGGGCTAAGCGGATGGCGAGCAGTTCGCGATTACCAACATCATAGTTACGTTCTGACGGCGATAAGCGATGAGAGAAAAACGCGCAAGGATGGACCTTGCCGTCAGAGAGAGCGCTGAGAAAGAATGGCTCCCACGCCCACCTCTGACGCGTCAACCTCAACAACAAACTGTCTAGAGATGTCAGGTGTAACAAGAATAGGTGCGGATGTAAAACGATTCTTAAGAAGATCAAAAGCTCCCTGGGCGGAAACGGACCACTTAAAGCACGTCTTAACAGAAGTAAGGGCTGTGAGAGGAGCTGCCACCTGACCGAAATTACGGATGAAACGACGGTAGAAATTAGCGAAGCCCAGAAAGCGCTGCAGCTCGACGCGTGACTTAGGAACGGGCCAATCAATGACAGCCTGGACCTTAGCGGGATCCATCTTAATGCCCTCAGCGGAAATAACGGAACCGAGAAAAGGGACAGAGGCGGCATGAAAAGTGCACTTCTCAGCCTTCACATAAAGACAGTTCTCCAAAAGGCGCTGGAGGACGCGTCGCACGTGCTGAACATGAATCGAGAGAGACGGTGAAAAAATCAGGATATCGTCCATGTAAACGAAAACAAAAATGTTCAGCATGTCTCTCAGGACGTCGTTAACTAGTGCCTGAAAGACAGCTGGAGCGTTAACGAGGCCGAAAGGAAGAACCCGGTATTCAAAGTGCCCTAACGGAGTGTTAAACGCCGTCTTCCACTCGTCCCCTCCCTGATGCGCACGAGATGGTAGGCGTTACGAAGGTCCAATTTGGTGAAAAACCTGGCTCCCTGCAGGATCTCGAAGGCTGAAGACATAAGAGGAAGCGGATAACGATTCTTAACTGTTATGTCATTCAGCCCTCGATAATCCACGCATGGGCGCAGGGACCCGTCCTTCTTCTGAACAAAAAACCCCGCTCCGGCGGGGGAGGAGGAGGAGACTATGGTACCGGCGTCGAGCGAAACCGACAAATAATCCTCGAGAGCCTTACGTTCGGGAGCCGACAGAGAGTATAATCTACCCCCGGGGGAGTAGTTCCCGGAAGGAGATCAATACTACAGTCATACGACCGGTGTGGAGGGAGAGAAGTGGCCTTGGAACGACTGAACACCGTGCGCAGATCGTGATACTCCTCCGGCACCCCTGTCAAATCGCCAGGCTCCTCCTGTGAAGAAGAGACAGAGGAAACAGGAGGGATAGCAGACATTAAACAGGTTACATGACAAGAAACATTCCAGGATAGGATAGTATTACTAGACCAATTAATAGAAGGGTTATGGCGCACTAGCCAGGGATGACCCAAAACAACAGGTGTAAAAGGTGAACGAAAAATTAAAAAAGAAATGGTTTCGCTATGATTACCAGAGACAGTGAGGGTTAAAGGCAGCGTCTCACGCTGAATCTTGGGGAGAGAACTACCATCTAAAGCGAACAAGGCCCTGGGCTCCCCTAACTGTCTGAGAGGAATGTCATGTTCCCGAGCCCAGGTCTCGTCCATAAAACAGCCCTCCGCCCCAGAGTCTATCAAGGCACTGCAGGAAGCAGATGAACCGGGCCAGCGGAGATGGACCGGAAAGGTAGTGCGTGATCCAGAAGGAGAGGCCTGAGTAGTTGCGCTCACCAGTAGCCCTCCTCTTACTGATGAGCTCTGGCTTTTACTGGACATGAGGTGACAAAATGACCAGCGGAGCCGCAGTAGAGACAGAGGCGACTGGTGATTCTCCGTTCCCTCTCCTTGGCCGAGATGCGAATACCCCCCAGCTGCATAGGCTCAGCATCCGAGCCGGCGGAGGAGGGTGGCAGTGATGCGGCAGGTGGCAGTGATGTGGAGAGGGGAGCAACGGAGAACGTGAGCTCCTTTCCACGAGCTCGGCGACGAAGATCAAACCGTCGCTTCTATGCGAATAGCGAGAGCTATTAAGGAGTCCAGACTGGAAGGAACCTCCCGGGAGAGGATCTCATCCTTAACCTCGACGTGGAGACCCTCCAGAAAACGAGCGAGCAAAGCCGGCTCGCTCCAGTCACTAGAGGCAGCGAGAGTGCGAAACTCAATAGAATAATCCGTTATGGATCTATTCCCCTGACATAGGGAAGACAGGGCCCTGGAAGCCTCCTCGCCAAAAACAGAACGGTCAAAAACCCGTATCATCTCCTCCTTAAAGTCCTGATACTGGTTAATACACTCAGCCCTCGCCTCCCAGACTGCCGTGCCCCACTCACGCGCCCGTCCGGTAAGGAGAGAAATGACGTAGGCGATGCGGGCTGCGCTCCTGGAGTAAGTGTTGGGCTGGAGAGAGAACACCACATCACACTGAGTGAGGAATGAGCGGCACTCAGTGGGCTCCCCAGAGTAACACGGCGGGTTGTTGATCCTGGGCTCCGGAGACTCGGAAACCCTGGAAGTGGGCGGTGGATCGAGGTGGAGTTGGTGAACCTGTCTTGTGAGGTCGGAGACTTGGACGGCCAGGGTCTCAACGGCATGTTGAGCAGCAGACAATTCCTCCTCGTGTCTGCCTAGCATCGCTCCCTGGATCTCGACGGCGGAGTGAAAAGGGTCCGGAGCCGCTGGGTCCATTCTTGGTCTGATTCTTCTGTTATGAACTTGAGTGAAGACCCAAAAGCGGTTTTAACAGAAAACAGAGTTCTTTAATGAAAATACAGGAATGGCATAAATCCTCTTCCAACGTTGTCAGCGGAACAAAAAGAACGTTAGTATAGTGCAGGATGCTCCTGCCAGGCAGACTCCGACAGGACAGGACAAGGTGGAAGCAAACGAGACGACAGCTTGCTTCTGGCATCAAAAAACACAAACAAGAATCAGACACTGAAAGTAGCAGGAACAGAGAAAGAAATAGAGACCTAATCAGAGGGGGAAGAGAGAACAGGTGGGGAAAGAGAGAATGAGCTAGTTAGGGGAAATGTAGAACAGCTGAAGGATGAGAGACAGAGAAGGTAACCTAAAAAGACCAGCAGAGAGAGAGAATGAAGAGAAAGGACAGGAACAGACATAACAAGACATGACA
>NW_027015624.1:0-11240 GCF_036934945.1 Oncorhynchus masou masou
TAAGCTCACTTGTACTTCGTTCAGTTACGTATTTTCGTGATAAAACACTGACAGTAAATATGTTAGAGAGAGATGATAAAACACTGACAGTAAATATGTTAGAGAGAGATGATAAAACACTGACAGTAAATATGTTAGAGAGAGATGAGAAAACCCTGACAGTAAATATGTTAGAGAGATGATAAAACACTGACAGTAAATATGTTAGAGAGATGATAAAACACTGACAGTAAATATGTTAGAGAGATGATAAAACACTAACAATAAATATGTTAGAGAGATGAGAAAACACTGACAGTAAATATGTTAGAGAGAGGTGAGAAAACACTGACAATAAATATGTTAGAGAGAGATGAGAAAACACTGACAATAAATATGTTAGAGAGAGATGAGAAAACACTGACAATAAATATGCTAGAGAGAGATGAGAAAACACTGTCAGTATATATATTAGAGAGAGATGATAAAACACTGAAGGTAAATATGTTAGAGAGAGATGAGAAAACACTGACAGTAAATATATTAGAGAGACATTAGAATACTGACAGTAAATATGTTAGAGAGAGATGAGAAAACACTGAGGGTACGATGGTGTTGAACGCTGAGCTGTGGTCAATGAACAGCATTCTCACATAGGTGTTCCTTTTGTCCAGGTGGGAAAGGGCAGTGTGGAGTGTGATAGAGATTGCATCATCTGTGGATCTGTTTGGGCAGTATGCAAATTGGAGTGAGTTCAGGCTTCGGGATAATGGTGTTGTGAGCCATTACCAGCCTTCAGCACTTCATGGCTATGGACGGGAGTGCTATGGTTCTGTAGTCATTTAGGCAGATTGCCTTGGACACAGGGACTATGGTGGTCTGCTTGAAGCATGTTGGTATTACAGACTCAATCTGTACATGGGACATGTTGAAAATGTCGGTGAAGACACCTGCCAGTTGGTCAGCACATGTCCGGAGCACACATCCTGGTAATCCATCTGGCCCCGCAGCCTTGTGTATGTTGACCTGTTTAAAGGTCTTACTCACATCGGCTACGGAGAGCGTGATCACACAGTCGTCTGGAACAGCTGATGCTCTCATGCATGCCTCAGTGTTGCTTGCCTCGAAGCGAGCATAGAAGTGGTTTAACTCATCTGGTAGGCTCGTGTCACTGGGCAGCTCGCGGCTGTGCTTCCCTTTGTAGCCCTGCCACATCCGACGAGCATCAGAGCCGGTGTAGTATGATTCAATCTTAGCCCTGTATTGACACTTTGCCTGTTTGATGGTTCGTCACAGGGCCTAGCGGAATTTCTTGTAAACTTCCTGGTTAGAATCCCGCACCTTGAAAGCGGCAGCTCTACCCTTTAGCTCAGTGGGAATGTTGCCTGTAATCAATGGCTTCTGGTTGGGGATGTACGTACAGTCACTGTGGGGACGACGTCCTCAATGCACTTATTGATAAAGCCAGTGACTGATGTGGTGTACTCCTCAATGTCATCGGAAGAGTCCCGGAACATGTTCCAGTCTGAGATAGCAAAACAGTCCTGTAGTTTAGCATCTGCTTCATCTGACCATTTTTTATTAGACCGAGTCACTGGTGCTTCCTGCTTTAATTTTTGCTTGTAAGCAGGAATCAGGAGGATAGAGTAGTGGTCGGATTTACCAAATGGAGGGTGAGGGAGAGCTTTGTATGAGTCTCTCTGTGTGGAGTACAGGTGATCTAGAATTTCTTTCCCTCTGGTTGCACATTTAACATGTTGATAGGGATTTGGTAGAACTTATTTAAGTTTCCCTGCGTTAAAGTCTCCGGCCACTAGGAGCACCGCCTCTGGGTGAGTGGTTTCCTGTTTGCTTATTTCCTTATACAGCTGACTGAGTGCGGTCTTAGTGCCAGGATCTGTCTGCGGTGTTAAATAAACAGCCACGATAAGTATAGCTGAGAACTCTCTAGGCAAGTAGTGTAGCCTGCAGTTTATCACAATATACTCTACTTCAGGCGAGCAAAATCTAGAGACTTCCTTAGATTTCGTGCACCAGCTGTTGTTTACAAATATGCACAGACCACCTACACTCGTCTTACCGGAGTGTGCTGTTCTATCCTGCCGGTGCAGCATGTATCCCGCTCGCTGAATATCCATGTCGTCATTCAGCCACGATTCCATGAAGCATAGGATATTACAGTTTTTTATGTCCCGTTGGTAGGATATTTGTGATCTTACCTCGTCTAGTTTATTGTCCAATGATTGCACGTTGGCAAGTAACATTGACGGTAACGTCAGCTTTCTTAGTTGTCTTCTGCGGGTCCGGACGAGGCATCCGGCTCTTCGTCCTCTAAGTCGCTTCCTTTTGCGAATAATTGGGATGTCTGCCTTGTGGGGTGTTTGGAGAATATCGTGTGTTCTGCTTGTTGGTGGTGGTGTTGTTGTTGTTGAAGAAATCTTTGTCTAATCCGAGGTGAGTGATGGCTGTCCTGAAATCCAGAAGTGATTTTCTACCGTAAGATACAGTTGCAGAAACATTATGTACAAAATAATTTACAAATATCGTGGGGAAAAAAAAAACATAATAGCACAATTGGTTAGGAGACAGTAAAACGGCGGCCATCTCCTCCGGCGCCATCTTGAGATGAGAAAACACTGACAGTAAATATGCTGGAGAGAGATGAGAACAATGACAGTAAATGTGTTAGAGAGAGAGATGAGAAAACACTGACAGTAAATATGTTAGAGATGAGAACACTGACAGTAAATATGTTAGAGAGAGATAAGAAAATACTGACAGTAAATATATTTGAGAGAGATGAGAAAACACTGACAGTAAATATGTTAGAGGGAGATGAGAAAACACTGACAGTAAATATGTTAGCGAGAGATGAGAAAACACTGACAATAAATATGTTAGAGGGAGATGAGAAAACACTGACAGTAAATATGTTAGAGAGAGATGAGAAAACACTGACAGTAAATATGTTAGAGATGAGAACACTGACAGTAAATATGTTAGAGAGAGATGAGAACACACTGACAGTATATATGTTGGAGATGAGAACACTGACAGTAAATATGTTAGAGAGAGATGAGAAAACACTGACAGTAAATATGTTGGAGAGAGATAAGAACACTGACTGTAAATATGTTGGAGAGAAATGATAAAACACTGACAGTAAATATGTTAGAGAGAGATGATAAAACACTGACAGTAAATATGTTAGAGAGAGATGATAAAACACTGGCAGTAAATATGTTAGAGAGATGATAAAACACTGACAGTAAATATGTTAGAGATGAGAACACTGACAGTAAATATGTTAGAGAGAGATAAGAAAATACTGACAGTAAATATATTTGAGAGAGATGAGAAAACACTGACAGTAAATATGTTAGAGGGAGATGAGAAAACACTGACAGTAAATATGTTAGCGAGATGAGAAAACACTGACAGTAAATATGTTAGAGAGATGAGAAAACAGTGACAGTAAATATGTTAGAGAGAGATGAGAAAACAGTGACAGTAAATTCATTAGAGATGAGAAAACACTGACAGTAAATATGTTGGAGAGAGATGAGAACAATGACAGTAAATGTGTTAGAGAGAGATGAAAACACTGACAGTAAATATGTTAGAGAGATAAGAACACTGACTGTAAATATGTTGGAGAGAAATGATAAAACACTGACAGTAAATATGTTAGAGAGAGATGATAAAACACTGACAGTAAATATGTTAGAGAGAGATGATAAAACACTGACAGTAAATATGTTAGAGATGAGAACACTGACAGTAAATATGTTAGAGAGAGATAAGAAAATACTGACAGTAAATATATTTGAGAGAGATGAGAAAACACTGACAGTAAATATGTTAGAGAGAGATAAGAACACTGACTGTAAATATGTTGGAGAGAAATGATAAAACACTGACAGTAAATATGTTAGAGAGAGATGAGAAAACCCTGACAGTAAATATGTTAGAGAGAGATGATAAAACACTGACAGTAAATATGTTAGAGAGAGATGAGAAAACCCTGACAGTAAATATGTTAGAGAGAGATGAGAAAACCCTGACAGTAAATATGTTAGAGAGAGATAAGAACACTGACTGTAAATATGTTGGAGAGAAATGATAAAACACTGACAGTAAATATGTTAGAGAGAGATGATAAAACACTGACAGTAAATATGTTAGAGAGATGATAAAACACTGACAGTAAATATGTTAGAGAGAGATGAGAAACCCTGACAGTAAATATGTTAGAGAGATGATAAAACACTGACAGTAAATATGTTAGAGAGATGATAAAACACTGACAGTAAATATGTTAGAGAGATGATAAAACACTAACAATAAATATGTTAGAGAGATGAGAAAACACTGACAGTAAATGTGTTAGAGAGGTGAAAAAACACTGACAATAAATATGTTAGAGAGAGATGAGAAAAACACTGACAATAAATATGTTAGAGAGATGAGAAAACACTGACAATAAATATGCTAGAGAGAGAGATGAGAAAACACTGTCAGTATATATATTAGAGAGAGATGATAAAACACTGAAGGTAAATATGTTAGAGAGAGATGAGAAAACACTGACAGTAAATATATTAGAGAGACATTAGAATACTGACAGTAAATATGTTAGAGAGAGATGAGAAAACACTGAGGGTACGATGGTGTTGAACGCTGAGCTGTGGTCAATGAACAGCATTCTCACATAGGTGTTCCTTTTGTCCAGGTGGGAAAGGGCAGTGTGGAGTGTGATAGAGATTGCATCATCTGTGGATCTGTTTGGGCAGTATGCAAATTGGAGTGAGTCTAGGGTTTCTGGGATAATGGTGTTGTGAGCCATTACCAGCCTTTCAAAGCACTTCATGGCTATGGACGGGAGTGCTATGGTTCTGTAGTCATTTAGGCAGATTGCCTTGGACACAGGGACTATGGTGGTCTGCTTGAAGCATGTTGGTATTACAGACTCAATCTGTACATGGGACATGTTGAAAATGTCGGTGAAGACACCTGCCAGTTGGTCAGCACATGTCCGGAGCACACATCCTGGTAATCCATCTGGCCCCGCAGCCTTGTGTATGTTGACCTGTTTAAAGGTCTTACTCACATCGGCTACTGGAGAGCGTGATCACACAGTCGTCTGGAACAGCTGATGCTCTCATGCATGCCTCAGTGTTGCTTGCCTCGAAGAGAGCATAGAAGTGGTTTAACTCATCTGGTAGGCTCGTGTCACTGGGCAGCTCGCGGCTGTGCTTCCCTTTGTAGCCCTGCCACATCCGACGAGCATCAGAGCCGGTGTAGTATGATTCAATCTTAGCCCTGTATTGACACTTTGCCTGTTTGATGGTTCGTCACAGGGCCTAGCGGAATTTCTTGTAAACTTCCTGGTTAGAATCCCACACCTTGAAAGCGGCAGCTCTACCCTTTAGCTCAGTGGGAATGTTGCCTGTAATCAATGGCTTCTAGTTGGGGATGGCACATTACAGTCACTGTGGGGACGACGTCCTCAATGCACTTATTGATAAAGCCAGTGACTGATGTGGTGTACTCCTCAATGTCATCGGAAGAGTCCCGGAACATGTTCCAGTCTGAGATAGCAAAACAGTCCTGTAGTTTAGCATCTGCTTCATCTGACCATTTTTTATTAGACCGAGTCACTGGTGCTTCCTGCTTTAATTTTTGCTTGTAAGCAGGAATCAGGAGGATAGAGTTGTGGTCGGATTTACCAAATGGAGGGTGAGGGAGAGCTTTGTATGAGTCTCTCTGTGTGGAGTACAGGTGATCTAGAATTTCTTTCCCTCTGGTTGCACATTTAACATGTTGATAGGGATTTGGTAGAACTTATTTAAGTTTCCCTGCGTTAAAGTCTCCGGCCACTAGGAGCACCGCCTCTGGGTGAGTGGTTTCCTGTTTGCTTATTTCCTTATACAGCTGACTGAGTGCGGTCTTAGTGCCAGGATCTGTCTGCGGTGTTAAATAAACAGCCACGATAAGTATGGCAGAACTCTCTAGGCAAGTAGTGTAGCCTGCAGTTTATCACAATATACTCTACTTCAGGCGAGCAAAATCTAGAGACTTCCTTAGATTTCGTGCACCAGCTGTTGTTTACAAATATGCACAGACCGCCTCCCCTCGTCTTACCGGAGTGTGCTGTTCTATCCTGCCGGTGCAGCATGTATCCCGCTCGCTGAATATCCATGTTGTCATTCAGCCACGATTCCATGAAGCATAGGATATTACAGTTTTTTATGTCCCGTTGGTAGGATATTTGTGATCTTACCTCGTTTAGTTTATTGTCCAATGATTGCACGTTGGCAAGTAACATTGACGGTAACGTCAGCTTTCTTAGTTGTCTTCTGCGGGTCCGGACGAGGCATCCGGCTCTTCGTCCTCTAAGTCGCTTCCTTTTGCGAATAATTGGGATGTCTGCCTTGTGGGGTGTTTGGAGAATATCGTGTGTTCTGCTTGTTGGTGGTGGTGTTGTTGTTGTTGAAGAAATCTTTGTCTAATCCGAGGTGAGTGATCGCTGTCCTGAAATCCAGAAGCGATTTTCTACCGTAAGATACAGTTGCAGAAACATTATGTACAAAATAATTTACAAATATCGTGGGGAAAAAAAAACATAATAGCACAATTGGTTAGGAGACAGTAAAACGGCGGCCATCTCCTCCGGCGCCATCTTGAGATGAGAAAACACTGACAGTAAATATGCTGGAGAGAGATGAGAACAATGACAGTAAATGTGTTAGAGAGAGAGATGAGAAAACACTGACAGTAAATATGTTAGAGATGAGAACACTGACAGTAAATATGTTAGAGAGAGATAAGAAAATACTGACAGTAAATATATTTGAGAGAGATGAGAAAACACTGACAGTAAATATGTTAGAGGGAGATGAGAAAACACTGACAGTAAATATGTTAGCGAGAGGTGAGAAAACACTGACAGTAAATATGTTAGAGGGAGATGAGAAAACACTGACAGTAAATATGTTAGAGATGAGAACACTGACAGTAAATATGTTAGAGAGAGATGAGAACACACTGACAGTATATATGTTGGAGATGAGAACACTGACAGTAAATATGTTAGAGAGAGATGAGAAAACACTGACAGTAAATATGTTGGAGAGAGATGAGAACAATGACTGTAAATATGTTGGAGAGAAATGATAAAACACTGACAGTAAATATGTTAGAGAGAGATGATAAAACACTGACAGTAAATATGTTAGAGAGAGATGATAAAACACTGGCAGTAAATATGTTAGAGAGAGATGATAAAACACTGACAGTAAATATGTTAGAGATGAGAACACTGACAGTAAATATGTTAGAGAGAGATAAGAAAATACTGACAGTAAATATATTTGAGAGAGATGAGAAAACACTGACAGTAAATATGTTAGAGGGAGATGAGAAAACACTGACAGTAAATATGTTAGCGAGAGATGAGAAAACACTGACAGTAAATATGTTAGAGAGAGATGAGAAAACAGTGACAGTAAATATGTTAGAGAGAGATGAGAAAACAGTGACAGTAAATTCATTAGAGATGAGAAAACACTGACAGTAAATATGTTGGAGAGAGATGAGAACAATGACAGTAAATGTGTTAGAGAGAGATGAGAAAACACTGACAGTAAATATGTTAGAGAGAGATAAGAACACTGACTGTAAATATGTTGGAGAGAAATGATAAAACACTGACAGTAAATATGTTAGAGAGAGATGATAAAACACTGACAGTAAATATGTTAGAGAGAGATGATAAAACACTGACAGTAAATATGTTAGAGAGAGATGATAAAACACTGACAGTAAATATGTTAGAGAGAGATGATAAAACACTGACAGTAAATATGTTAGAGAGAGATGATAAAACACTGACAGTAAATATGTTAGAGATGAGAACACTGACAGTAAATATGTTAGAGAGAGATAAGAAAATACTGACAGTAAATATATTTGAGAGAGATGAGAAAACACTGACAGTAAATATGTTAGAGGGAGATGAGAAAACACTGACAGTAAATATGTTAGCGAGAGATGAGAAAACACTGACAGTAAATATGTTAGAGAGAGATGAGAAAACAGTGACAGTAAATATGTTCGAGAGAGATGAGAAAACAGTGACAGTAAATTCATTAGAGATGAGAAAACACTGACAGTGAATATGTTAGAGAGAGATGAGAAAACACTGACAGTAAATATGTTAGAGAGAGGTGAGAAAACACTGACAATAAATATGTTGGAGAGAGATGAGAAAACACTGACAATAAATATGTTGGAGAGATGATAAAACACTGACAATAAATATGCTTGAGAGAGATGAGAAAACACTGACAATAAATATGTTAGAGAGAGATAAGAAAACAATGACAGTAAATAAGTTATAGAGAGATGAGAAAAAACAGACAGTAAATATGTTAGCGAGAGATGAGAAAACAATGACGGTATATATGTTAGAGAGAGAGGAGAAAACACTGACAGTATATATGTTAGAGAGAGATGAGAAAACACTGACAGTAAATATGTTAGAGAGAAATTAGAAAACACTGACAGTATATATGTTAGAGAGAGATGAGAAAACACTGACAGTAAATATGTTAGAGAGAAATTAGAAAACACTGACAGTAAATATGTTAGAGAGAGATGATAAAACACTGACTGTAAATATGTTAGAGAGAGATGAGAAAACACTGACATTATATATGTTAGAGAGAGATGAGAAAACACCGACAGTATATATGGTAGATAGAGAAGATAAAATACTGACAGTAAATATGTTAGAGATGAGAACACTGACAGTAAAAATGTTAGAGGGAGATGAGAAAACACTGACATTATATATGTTAGCGAGAGATGAGAAAACACTGACAGTAAATATGTTAGAGAGAGATGATAAAACACTGACAGTAAATATGTTGGAGATGAGAACACTGACAGTAAATATGATGATAAAACACTGTAAATATGTTAAGATGAGAACAATGACAGTAAATATGTAAGAGAGAGATGAGAAAACACTGACAGTAAATATGTTGAAGAGAGATGAGAACAATGACAGTAAATGTGTTAGAGAGAGATGAGAACAATGACAGTAAATATGTTAGAGGGAGATGAGACATCTCTGACAGTAAATATGTTAGCGAGAGATGAGAAAACACTGACAGTGTTAGAAAATGAGTCTAGATAAAAAATGAGAAAACACTGACAGTAAATATGTTAGAGATGAGAACACTGACAGTAAATATGTTAGAGAGAGATGGGAACACACTGACAGTATATATGTTGTAGATGAGAACACTGACAGTAAATATGTTAGAGGTGAGAAAACACTGACAGTAAATATGTTGGAGAGAGATGAGAACAATGACAGTAAATGTGTTAGAGAGAGATGAGAAAACACTGACAGTAAATATGTCACAGAGAGATGATAAAACACTGACATTAGAGAGAGATGATAAAACACTGACAGTAAATATGTTAGAGGGAGATGAGACAACTCTGACAGTAAATATGTTAGAGAGAGATGAGAACACACTGACAGTATATATGTTGGAGATGAGAACACTGACAGTAAATATGTTAGAGAGAGATGAGAACACACTGACAGTATATATGTTGGAGATGAGAACACTGACAGTAAATATGTTAGAGAGAGATAAGAACACTGACTGTAAATATGTTGGAGAGAAATGATAAAACACTGACAGTAAATATGTTAGAGAGAGATGATAAAACACTGACAGTAAATATGTTAGAGAGATGATAAAACACTGACAGTAAATATGTTAGAGAGAGATGATAAAACACTGACAGTAAATATGTTAGAGAGAGATGATAAAACACTGACAGTAAATATGTCACAGAGAGATGAGAAAACTCTGACATTATATATGTTAGAGAGAGATGAGAACAATGACAGTAAATGTGTTAGAGAGAGATGAGAAAACACTGACAGTAAATGTGTTAGAGAGAGATAAGAACACTGACTGTAAATATGTTGGAGAGAAATGATAAAACACTGACAGTAAATATGTTAGAGAGAGATGATAAAACACTGACAGTAAATATGTTAGAGAGAGATGATAAAACACTGACAATAAATATGTTAGAGAGAGATGAGAAAACACTGACAGTAAATATGTCAGAGAGAGATTAGAAAACACTGACAGTATATATGGTAGAGAGAGATGGGAAAACACTGACAGTATATTGAAGGCAGAGATGAGAAAAAACTGAAATTAAATATGTTAGAGAGAAATGATAACACTGACTGTAAATATGTTAGAGAGAGATCATAAAACACTGACAGTAAATATGTTAGAGAGAGATGATAAAACACTGACAGTAAATATGTTAGAGAGAGATGATAAAACACTGACAGTAAATATGTTAGAGAGAGATGATAAAACACTGACAGTAAATATGTCTGAGAGATGATAAAACACTGACAGTAAATATGTCAGAGAGAGATTAGAAAACACTGACAGTGAGTACGTTAGAGAGAGATGAAAAACACTGACAGTAAATATGTTAGAGAGATAGATGAGAAAACACTGACAGTAAATATGATAGAGAGATGATAAAACAGTATTTTGAAGGCAGAGATGAGAAAAAACTGAAATTAAATATGTTAGAGAGAAATGAGAAAACGCTGACAGTAAATATGTTAGAGAAAAATGAGAAAACACTGACAGTAAATATGTTGGAGATGAGAACACTGACAGTAAATATGTTAGAGAGAGGTGAGAAAACACTGACAGTAAATATGTCGGAGAGAGATGAGAACAATGACAGTAAATGTGTTAGAGAGAGATGAGAAAACACTGACAGTAAATATGTTAGAGAGAGATAAGAACACTGATTGTAAATATGTTGGAGAGAAATGATAAAACACTGACAGTAAATATGTTAGAGAGAGATGATAAAACACTGACAGTAAATATGTTAGAGAGAGATGATAAAACACTGACAGTAAATATGTCACAGAGAGATGAGAAAACTCTGACATTATATATGTTAGAGAGTGATGAGAAAACAGTGACAGTATATATGTTAGAGAGAGAAGATAAAACACTGACAGTAAATATGTTAGAGAGAGATGATAAAACACTGACAGTAAATATGTTAGAGAGAGATGATAAAACACTGACAGTAAATATGTTAGAGAGAGATGATAAAACACTGACAGTAAATATGTTAGAGAGAGATGATAAAACACTGACAGTAAATATGTCAGAGAGAGATGA
>NW_027015625.1:0-11237 GCF_036934945.1 Oncorhynchus masou masou
ATGAATGGCAAGTTATTGGCATAGGACAAACCATGTACACATTGGCCAATACCACCCAAAGCGGCGTTGATTCATGCAAAGTTTACTTCTATTGCCATATGGGTATTGCCAGTTGTAACACTTCAAAAATCCAACAGGTGGCGATTGCACTCCACCATGGTTTTTCATTGGTATTGGACTCCAAGTCAACATCCAAAAGCCAAATTTTGAAAAAACAAATTTTTTGAAAAAAGCGTATCAACCTTAAAAAAGTGCTTTCTGGACCGTTTTTCGAAATTCTTTCGCTTTTTTTGACAATTACACATGTATAAGAACTGTATGAAAATACTTTTGTCCAATTTTATTATCATAATTTTTTTAATTTTTTTACTTGCGCATATTGCATATGTTTTGTCCATTTGCAATATGATTTCATAGGAAGTCAGAAGTCAAAAGTCAAAAATTATAAAATTTCATAAAAACTTCACACACCCTAAAAAGTGCTTTCTGGACCGTTTTTCGAAATTTTTTTCGCATTTTGTGTCAGTTACACACGTATAAGAACTGTATCAACATACTTTAGTCATATTTTATTATCATAATTTTTTTTTTTTGCGCATATTGCATGTGTTTTGTCCATCTGCAATATGATTTCATAGGAAGTCAGAAGTCAAAAGTCAAAAATTATTAAATTTCATAAAAAACTTCACACACCCCTAAAAAAGTGCTTTCTGGACCGTTTTTCGAAAAATTTTCGAATTTTGTGTCAGTTACACAAGTATAAGAACTGTATCAACATACTTTAGTCATATTTTATTATCATAATGTTTTTTTTTTTTTGTTTGTGCATAAGGCATATGTTTTGTGGGGGCCAAATGTCATAAGAAATTTGACATGCTCAAAAATCCTTCAGAAATGCAAAATTGACTGGCCTGATGAACTTCGGGATGGCCGGGCAGTGATTGTTGTTCCTTTCAATCACTCGTGGTGTTGATTTCATCATGTCCATTTGTTTATGTTTTCTCACTTTTGCAAAGTCACTGTGCATTTGCCATATGGTTAACTGGGCATTCACCATCACCAATTTGTCATGCCATAAAAATCATGCAGGAATGCCAAATTGACTGGCCCGATGAACTCGGGATGGCTGGGCAGTGATTCTGGTACCTCTCCATCGCTCGTTTGGGTTGATTTCAGAATGTCGCTTTTGGTGATGGTACCTCACCGCTAAACATATTGCTAATGGACAAGAGTCACCTGCAAGTCACCGTCCATCAGTCAATTTGATATCATTCAAAGCTAACTATTGGAGGCACTGTCAGTCTCTACGCACCCCAATGATACGTCCCTCCATCCATGTTGTGTATCTGTGTGATTTAGTTTTCCTTTGAATTTTTATGGGAAAAATGACTGATTTACAGTTCATGGGGTTGCCTAATCATATATATGAAGTTTTGGAAAGATCTGATTTTTTAACCCCTCCAAACAGCCCATGAGACACCAATTATGGCACTTCCGGTTGGCACAGGAAGCTGTAACTCAACATACATCCTCATTGGGGTATTCCATTAGAGAATCCTGAGTTTTAAGTCTTTACCATGAAAACTGACTGATTTACACAGGGTTCAATGCACTATGTCCATCAAATTGCAGGCAGTGTATGGGTATACACTTTTAGGGCGATTTGAACCACTTCCGGTTGGTCCAGGAAGCTTAGAATCGACACAGGTAGACCTTATAGTGGTCTGATGGACTGGTACCAAAGACAGGTTCATACAACATTCATAACCCATATAGACTCCAGGTTGTATTTAGTGGAGCAGCCAATATATTCCTATGGGAGAGAAGTCAATGAACACTGTTTTTATGTAAACACCTTCTTTTGACTGTGAAGGGTTAATGTCACACGGTCAAGGATAGGCTTGGACAGATCAGGAGGACCTTAGGAACAGTCCTGTGGTTGAATTGTCTTTCTAAACCTAACGGTTCCGCCGCTGTCACCCAAAATCAAATGACGTACTGGTGAAGGCTTCATATTGGGCCTATTTTTCTCATGGTCGCCGCGCTCAGACCGAGCGAGCTACGGTCAGCGGGGCACCTCGTTGGACTCGGCACAGTCTGGACACTATGGTCATGCCATTGTTTGTGTTGATTTCAGAATGTCCATTTGGTCATGTTTTCTCACTTTTGCAAAGTCACTGTGCATTTGCCATATGGTTAACTGGGCAGTCACCATCACCAATTTGTCATGCCATAAAAATCATGCAGGAATGCCAAATTGACTGGCCCGATGACCTCAGGGATGGCTGGGCAGTGATTTTGGTACCTCTCCATCGCTCGTTTGGGTTGATTTCAGAATGTCGCTTTTGGTGATGGTACCTCACTGTTAAAACATATTGCAAATGTTCCTTACTTTTGCAAAGTCACTGAAAATTTTTGCAGGAATGCCAAATTGACTGGCCCGATGACCTCGGGATGGCTGGGCAGTGATACTGGTACCTCTCCATGGCTCGTTTGGGTTGATTTCAGAATGTCGCTTTTGGTGATGGTACCTCACTGTTAAAACATATTGCAAATGTTCCTTACTTTTGCAAAGTCACTGAAAATTTTGCAGGAATGCCAAATTGACTGGCCCGATGAACTCGGGATGGCTTGGCAGTGATTCTGGTACCTCTCCATCACTCGTTAGGGTTGATTCCAGAATGTCCATTTGGTCATGTTTTCTCACTCTTTCAAAGTCACTGTGCATTTGCCATATGGTTAACTGGGCAGTCACCATTACCAATTTGTCATGCTATAAAAATCATGCAGGAATGCCAAATTGACTGGCCCGATGACCTCGGGATGGCTGGGCAGTGATACTGGTACCTCTCCATCGCTCGTTTGGGTTGATTTCAGAATGTCGCTTTTGGTGATGGTACCTCACCGCTTAAACATATTGCTAATGGACAAGAGTCACCTGCAAGTCACTGTCCATCAGTCAATTTGATATCATTCAAAGCTAACTATTGGAGGCACTGTCAGTCTCTACGCACCCCAATGATACGTCCCTCCATCCATGTTGTGTATCTGTGTGATTTAGTTTTCCTTTGAATTTTTATGGGAAAAATGACTGATTTACAGTTCATGGGGGTTGCCTAATCATATATATGAAGTTTTGGAAAGATCTGATTTTTTAACCCCTCCAAACAGCCCATGAGACACCAATTATGGCACTTCCGGTTGGCACAGGAAGCTGTAACTCAACATACATCCTCATTGGGTATTCCATTAGAGAATCCTGAGTTTTAAGTCTTTACCATGAAAACTGACTGATTTACACAGGGTTCAATGCACTATGTCCATCAAATTGCAGGCAGTGTATGGGTATACACTTTTAGGGCGATTTGAACCACTTCCGGTTGGTCCAGGAAGCTTAGAATCGACACAGGTAGACCTTATAGTGGTCTGATGGACTGGTACCAAAGACAGGTTCATACAACATTCATAACCCATATAGACTCCAGGTTGTATTTAGTGGAGCAGCCAATATATTCCTATGGGGAGAGAAGTCAATGAACACTGTTTTTATGTAAACACCTTCTTTTGACTGTGAAGGGTTAATGTCACACGGTCAAGGATAGGCTTGGACAGATCAGGAGGACCTTAGGAACAGTCCTGTGGTTGAATTGTCTTTCTAAACCTAACGGTTCCGCCGCTGTCACCCAAAATCAAATGACGTACTGGTGAAGGCTTCATATTGGGCCTATTTTTCTCATGGTCGCCGCGCTCAGACCGAGCGAGCTACGGTCAAGCGGGGCACCTCGTTGGACTCGGCACAGTCTGGACACTATGGTCATGCCATTGTTTGTGTTGATTTCAGAATGTCCATTTGGTCATGTTTTCTCACTTTTGCAAAGTCACTGTGCATTTGCCATATGGTTAACTGGGCAGTCACCATCACCAATTTGTCATGCCATAAAAATCATGCAGGAATGCCAAATTGACTGGCCCGATGACATAGGGATGGCTGGGCAGTGATACTGGTACCTCTCCATCGCTCGTTTGGGTTGATTTCAGAATGTCGCTTTTGGTGATGGTACCTCACCGCTTAAACATATTGCTAATGGACAAGAGTCACCTGCAAGTCACCGTCCATCAGTCAATTTGATATCATTCTGACACCAAACTGATACAAACTGACACCAAACCCACTTTTCCCAACTCATTTAGGAGCCAAGTATAACATACTTCAGAGCTGGCCCAAAATTCACAAGGCCTTCGGTACAAAACATTAAAAAACCATAAAACACATAGTTACTTTCTAGCTGCGGGGCCAGTTCGGACATTATGTGTAGTCCTATGTGAGGCGACCCCGAATCCCGAGTTTCGGCCCGATAGGTCATTTGGTGTCCGAGTAAAAGCCTAATTGGTGCTGAAAATCCACTTTTTTCAATGCCTTGCTACGGGGTCCTTGAATGAGCTATCGGACCGAGATGTTGGGTTCTGTCTCTATGGGCCGAGACGGTCACAATGCACCTAGTCTTGTGTCTCTGGGACATTTCTAAATGTCGCCATTTTCGTAATGGTCAAAATGAATTGAAGTCATTGCAAATGTTCGACGCTGTTTCTCGGTCCGAGAACCTCCTAGAGCGCCGTAACTCACCACGCACTATCTACCTGAGGTCTAGAACAGGATTCTAAAGTTTCGGAACTCTAGGTCTGACGGTTCTTTTTTAGCTCGAACAAAGCTAACTATTGGAGGCACTGTCAGTCTCTACACACCCCAATACGTCCCTCCATCCAAGTTGTGTATCTGTGTGATTTATTTTTCCTTTGAATTTTTATGGGAAAAATGACTGATTTACAGTTCATGGGGGTTGTCTAATCACACATATGAAGTTTTGGACAGATCTGATTTTTTTAACCCTTCCAAACAGCCCCTGAGACACCAATTATGGCACTTCCGGTTGGCACAGGAAGCTATAAATACACACATGTCTTGACTGACATAGAAACCTAGGGAATCCTGAGTTTTAAGTCTTTAAGTTGAGAATTGACTGATCTACACAGGGTTGAATAATGCAGAGGCCTCGGCACCTTTCGAGGTGATGTACATCCAAATACCTTTTGGGTCAATTTAACCACTTCCGGTTGCTCCAGGAAGCTTAGAATCGACACAGGTAGACCTCATAGTGGTCTGATGGAATGTCATAGAAGACAGGTTCATACAGCATTCATAACCCATAAAGACCCCAGGTTGTATTTAGGGGAGCAGGCAATGTATTCCTATGGGGAGAGAAGTCAATGCACACTGTTTTTTGTAAACACCTTCTTTTAACTGTGAAAGGTTAATGCCACACAGTCAAGGTTAGGCTTGCACAGATCGGGAGGACCTTAGGAACAGTCCTGTGTTTGAATTGTCCTTCTAAACCTAACGGTTCCGCCGCTGTCACCCAAAATCAATGACATTGTGGTGCAGGCATCATTGTGGGCCTATTTTTCTCATGGTCGCTGCGCTCAGACCGAGCGAGCTACGGTCAAGCGGGGCACCTCGTTGGACTCGGCACGGCCTTGGGATTATGTTTATGCCATTGCCTGCTCTCTGTGTCTTTAAACACCACGCTTTGTCACTCCATCCTTGCTGTGTGTGTGTGTGAGAGCTTTTCTTTGACATCTGTTGGGAAAAATGACTGATTTACAGTTCATGGGGGTTGTCTAATCACACATATGAAGTTTTGGACAGATCTGATTTTTTTAACCCTTCCAAACAGCCCCTGAGACACCAATTATGGCACTTCCGGTTGGCACAGGAAGCTATAAATACACACATGTCTTGACTGACATAGAAACCTAGGGAATCCTGAGTTTTAAGTCTTTAAGTTGAGAATTGACTGATCTACACAGGGTTGAATAATGCAGAGGCCTCGGCACCTTTCGAGGTGATGTACATCCAAATACCTTTTGGGTCAATTTAACCACTTCCGGTTGCTCCAGGAAGCTTAGAATCGACACAGGTAGACCTCATAGTGGTCTGATGGAATGTCATAGAAGACAGGTTCATACAGCATTCATAACCCATAAAGACCCCAGGTTGTATTTAGGGGAGCAGGCAATGTATTCCTATGGGGAGAGAAGTCAATGCACACTGTTTTTTTGTAAACACCTTCTTTTAACTGTGAAAGGTTAATGCCACACAGTCAAGGTTAGGCTTGCACAGATCGGGAGGACCTTAGGAACAGTCCTGTGTTTGAATTGTCCTTCTAAACCTAACGGTTCCGCCGCTGTCACCCAAAATCCAATGACATTGTGGTGCAGGCATCATTGTGGGCCTATTTTTCTCATGGTCGCTGCGCTCAGACCGAGCGAGCTACGGTCAAGCGGGGCACCTCGTTGGACTCGGCACGGCCTTGGGATTATGTTTATGCCATTGCCTGCTCTCTGTGTCTTTAAACACCACGCTTTGTCACTCCATCCTTGCTGTGTGTGTGTGTGAGAGCTTTTCTTTGACATCTGTTGGGAAAAATGACTGATTTACAGTTCATGGGGGTTGTCTAATCACACATATGAAGTTTTGGACAGATCTGATTTTTTAACCCTTCCAAACAGCCCCTGAGACACCAATTATGGCACTTCCGGTTGGCACAGGAAGCTGTAACTCAACATACATCCTCATTGGGCTATTCCATTAGAGAATCCTGAGTTTTAAGTCTTTACCATGAAAACTGACTGATTTACACAGGGTTCAATGCATATGTCCATCAAATTGCAGGCAGTGTATGGGTATACACTTTTGGGTCGATTTAACCACTTCCGGTTGGTCCAGGAAGCTTAGAATCGACACAGGTAGACCTTATAGTGGTCTGATGGACTGGTACCAAAGACAGGTTCATACAACATTCATAACCCATATAGACTCCAGGTTGTATTTAGTGGAGCAGCCAATATATTCCTATGGGGAGAGAAGTCAATGAACACTGTTTTTATGTAAACACCTTCTTTTGACTGTGAAGGGTTAATGTCACACGGTCAAGGATAGGCTTGGACAGATCAGGAGGACCTTAGGAACAGTCCTGTGGTTGAATTGTCTTTCTAAACCTAACGGTTCCGCCGCTGTCACCCAAAATCAAATGACGTACTGGTGAAGGCTTCATATTGGGCCTATTTTTCTCATGGTCGCTGCGCTCAGACCGAGCGAGCTACGGTCAAGCGGGACACCTCGTTGGACTCGGCACAGTCTGGACACTATGGTGATGCCATTGTTTGTGTTGATTTCAGAATGTCCATTTGGTCATGTTTTCTCACTTTTGCAAAGTCACTGTGCATTTGCCATATGGTTAACTGGGCAGTCACCATCACCAATTTGTCATGCCATAAAAATCATGTAGGAATGCCAAATTGACTGGCCCGATGACATAGGGATGGCTGGGCAGTTATTCTGGTACCTCTCCATCGCTCGTTTGGGTTGATTTCAGAATGTCGCTTTTGGTGATGGTACCTCACCGCTTAAACATATTGCAAATGTTCCTTACTTTTGCAAAGTCACTAAAAATTCTTGCAGGAATGCCAAATTGACTGGCCCGATGACCTCGGGATGGCTGGGCAGTGATACTGGTACCTCTCCATGGCTCGTTTGGGTTGATTTCAGAATGTCGCTTTTGGTGATGGTACCTCACTGTTAAAACATATTGCAAATGTTCCTTACTTTTGCAAAGTCACTGAAAATTTGTGCAGGAATGCCAAATTGACTGGCCCGATGAACTCGGGATGGCTGGGCAGTGATTCTGGTACCTCTCCATCGCTCGTTAGGGTTGATTCCAGAATGTCCATTTGGTGATTTTTCTCACTCTTTCAAAGTCACTGTGCATTTGCCATATGGTTAACTGGGCAGTCACCATCACCAATTTGTCATGCCATAAAAATCATGCAGGAATGCCAAATTGACTGGCCCGATGACCTCGGGATGGCTGGGCAGTGATACTGGTACCTCTCCATCGCTCGTTTGGGTTGATTTCAGAATGTCGCTTTTGGTGATGGTACCTCACTGTTAAAACATATTGCAAATGTTCCTTACTTTTGCAAAGTCACTGAAAATTTGTGCAGGAATGCCAAATTGACTGGCCCGATGAAGTCGGGATGGCTTGGCAGTGATTCTGGTACCTCTCCATCACTCGTTAGGGTTGATTCCAGAATGTCCATTTGGTGATTTTTCTCACTCTTTCAAAGTCACTGTGCATTTGCCATATGGTTAACTGGGCAGTCACCATCACCAATTTGTCATGCTATAAAAATCATGCAGGAATGCCAAATTGACTGGCCCGATGACCTCGGGATGGCTGGGCAGTGATACTGGTACCTCTCCATGGCTCGTTTGGGTTGATTTCAGAATGTCGCTTTTGGTGATGGTACCTCACTGTTAAAACATATTGCAAATGTTCCTTACTTTTGCAAAGTCACTGAAAATTTGTGCAGGAATGCCAAATTGACTGGCCCGATGAAGTCGGGATGGCTTGGCAGTGATTCTGGTACCTCTCCATCACTCGTTAGGGTTGATTCCAGAATGTCCATTTGGTGATTTTTCTCACTCTTTCAAAGTCACTGTGCATTTGCCATATGGTTAACTGGGCAGTCACCATTACCAATTTGTCATGCCATAAAAATCATGCAGGAATGCCAAATTGACTGGCCCGATGACATAGGGATGTCTGGGCAGTGATACTGGTACCTCTCCATCGCTCGTTTGGGTTGATTTCAGAATGTCGCTTTTGGTGATGGTACCTCACCGCTTAAACATATTGCTAATGGACAAGAGTCACCTGCAAGTCACCGTCCATCAGTCAATTTGATATCATTCTGACACCAAACTGATACAAACTGACACCAAACCCACTTTTCCCAACTCATTTAGGAGCCAAGTATAACATACTTCAGAGCTGGCCCAAAATTCACAAGGCCTTCGGTACAAAACATTAAAAAACCATAAAACACATAGTTACTTTCTAGCTGCGGGGCCAGTTCGGACATTATGTGTAGTCCTATGTGAGGCGACCCCGAATCCCGAGTTTCGGCTCGATAGGTCATTTGGTGTCCGAGTAAAAGCCTAATTGGTGCTGAAAATCCACTTTTTCCATGCCTTGCTACGGGGTCCTTGAATGAGCTATCGGACCGAGATGTTGGGTTCTGTCTCTATGGGCCGAGACGGTCACAATGCACCTAGTCTTGTGTCTCTGGGACATTTCTAAATGTCGCCATTTTCGTAATGGTCAAAATGAATTGAAGTCATTGCAAATGTTCGACGCTGTTTCTCGGTCCGAGAACCTCCTAGAGCGCCGTAACTCACCACGCACTATCTACCTGAGGTCTAGAACAGGATTCTAAAGTTTCGGAACTCTAGGTCTGACGGTTCTTTTTAGCTCGAACAAAGCTAACTATTGGAGGCACTGTCAGTCTCTACACACCCCAATACGTCCCTCCATCCAAGTTGTGTATCTGTGTGATTTATTTTTCCTTTGAATTTTTATGGGAAAAATGACTGATTTACAGTTCATGGGGGTTGTCTAATCACACATATGAAGTTTTGGACAGATCTGATTTTTTAACCCTTCCAAACAGCCCCTGAGACACCAATTATGGCACTTCCGGTTGGCACAGGAAGCTATAAATACACACATGTCTTGACTGACATAGAAACCTAGGGAATCCTGAGTTTTAAGTCTTTAAGTTGAGAATTGACTGATCTACACAGGGTTGAATAATGCAGAGGCCTTCACCTTTCGAGGTGATGTACATCCAAATACCTTTTGGGTCAATTTAACCACTTCCGGTTGCTCCAGGAAGCTTAGAATCGACACAGGTAGACCTCATAGTGGTCTGATGGAATGTCATAGAAGACAGGTTCATACAGCATTCATAACCCATAAAGACCCCAGGTTGTATTTAGGGGAGCAGGCAATGTATTCCTATGGGGAGAGAAGTCAATGCACACTGTTTTTTTGTAAACACCTTCTTTTAACTGTGAAAGGTTAATGCCACACAGTCAAGGTTAGGCTTGCACAGATCGGGAGGACCTTAGGAACAGTCCTGTGTTTGAATTGTCCTTCTAAACCTAACGGGTTCCGCCGCTGTCACCCAAAATCAAATGACATTGTGGTGCAGGCTTCATTGTGGGCCTATTTTTTCTCATGGTCGCTGCGCTCAGACCGAGTGAGCTACAGTCAAGCGGGGCACCTCGTTGGACTCGGCCCTGCCTTGGGATTATGTTTATGCCATTGCCTGCTCTCTGTGTCTTTAAACACCACGCTTTGTCACTCCATCCTTGCTGTGTGTGTGTGTGAGAGCTTTTCTTTGACATCTGTTGGGAAAAATGACTGATTTACAGTTCATGGGGGTTGTCTAATCACACATATGAAGTTTTGGACAGATCTGATTTTTTTAACCCTTCCAAACAGCCCCTGAGACACCAATTATGGCACTTCCGGTTGGCACAGGAAGCTATAAATAAACTCATATCCTCATTGGGGTATGCCTTTACAGAATCCTGAGTTTTAAGTCTTTACGTTAAGAACTGAGTTATTTACGGAGGGTTTAGTGAGTGTGTGTTATTTCAGAAAATCATAGAAAATCACAGAAATGTCGCAGAGCTCCGCAGCACATTTTAAAAATACTCGTATGAACACCCTGCAACTGGATCTGTAACCGTTGAAAAAAAAAACACCTATATCTGAACATCACGATCTGGTCAACGTACGATTTCTCGTAAATGACGATAGATAAATGGCCGATTTTTTTATTGACACCGGAGGCTCCTTGACTTTGACGTGAAGTGAAAAAATCTTTTCTCTATTTTCATTTTGGACCTTTAATCCCAGAAATATGGCCATAACTCAAAAACCGTTGAGGCCTAGACGCCATCTTGTTCGGGGCCATCTTCCCATAATGCCAAACCTACGCTCACCAAGTTTCGGCTTCGAAATATTTTCAGTTTCCGAGATATGGCACGTCGTGATTCGTGATGTTTTGTCCAATAGCAATATGATTGCTTATGCCCTCTTGTGGGATATTTCCGGCATTGCGCAAAAATGGGCTAAAATTTGTTTATTTTATTAAACGAAAACCGAATGTCCGACAAAGTTCATTTGATGACTTCCGGTAGGTCTGGCCCTACCGCTCGGCCCGACGCCGTCCCCGAATTTCTAAAATGTTTTCGGACGTCTAGTAAGGGACCGTACAGTTCCATAGGGACTTTCTCACTAACTATACGGTGATTGTCGAAATGTTCC
>NW_027015626.1:0-11237 GCF_036934945.1 Oncorhynchus masou masou
CCAGGGTTGTTCCGGGTTTTGGTCACTAGATGCCCCCATTGTGCTTTTTGACCTTATGTTTTTCCCTTGTTCCCCATTATTATTTGCACCTGTGCCTCGTTTTCCCTGATTGTATTTAAACCCTTAGTTTCCCTCAGTTCTGTGCTCTGTGTTTGTATGTTAGCACCCAGCCCTAGTGTTCTGTGTATTCTTGTCGATTCCGGTGGATGCTCTTGTGGAATTCTGTTTTTGTTTTTGAGTATCTCTTGAGGCTTTTTTGTGCTATTCCTACCACCTTTTGGATTTGCCATTTTTGTATTGAAGGACTTCTCCTTTACTTTATTAAATACACCGTCTTAAGTACTGGGTTGTGTCTGCCTCATCTTCTGGGTTCTGCTGACTATTCGTGGCTCAGTGACTGTTTCTCACTCTGGAGACAGGTTCGTAACCGGGTCCTGACAGAAACACAGAGCCAAAAATGAACCCAGAGGCAGCCAGTTCCCAGGACCTTTTTTGCCATGCTGTCCCACCACCAGGAGACTGTCCATACCAAGCCGCCCTGGTTCAGCAAGAGGCCTTAATGGCTAGACATTCTCATCTTCTGTCGGAGATGCTGACTTCCATTAAGCAAATATCTGATGCCGTCTTACCCCGGCAACAGTTCCCGTCCCAGTACCTCAGATTCACGTACCCATGGCAGTTAACCTCCTGGCTGAACCCCGTCTTCCACCTCCCCAACGGTTCTCAGTGATCCAAGTGCTTGTAAGGGTTTCTCACCCAATGTTCTTCTCCTTTGAGCTACAACCCTCGTCGTTTCCCACCGACCGGTCTAAGATCGCTTATATCATCACCCTGCTGTCGGAAAAGCCCTGGCCTGGGCTACTGCTGTGTGGGATGCCCATAGTTCCTGCTGTGCCAGCTACTCTGCCTTTGCTGAGGAATTCAAACGAGTGTTTCAAGGACCAAGCAGTGGTTCTGACTCAGCCAAACAGCTCTGACTCTCCACCAAGGTTGGCGCAGCGTGACGGACTATGCCATCCAGTTCCGCACGGGCAGCAGCAAGTGGCTGGAACGAGGCGCTCACGGTGTGCTTTTCTGAAAGGCCTTTCCGACACTATCCAAGATGAACTGGCCACTCGGGAACCACCGGACAATCTCGAGTCCCTGATCAAGTTGGCCTCACGATGACCAGCGTCTGAGAGAGAAGAGAACTCAACCCAGACCTCTAGCCCCTATCAGTCCCAGCTCCGAGTCCCCACCTTTATCCTCGCTGGCTCCATCGGAACCCATGCAGATTGGACGCATCTCCCAGGCTGAGAGAGACCGCCGGATGAGGAGCGACGCTGTCTATATTGCGGCAAACCGGCCATTTCCGTTCCATGTCCCGGGCTCCAGGGAAACGCTCTGTCATTACCACAGACTGGGGGGAACTGTAACGGGAAACATAACCTCCTCCCATCCGTCCAACTCCCGTCTGCTCATTTCCAGTCACCCTCTCCTGGGACAACCACAAGCTTCACCTTCAAGCCTTGGTAGACTCTGGAGCCGCAGGTAAGCATGGATGGTGTCTGGGCGAAGGAGAATAGCGTTCCCTCCCTGAACCTCTAAGTGAACCCATGAGGGTCACTACATTGGATGGAAGCCCTTTGGGATCTGGACTTGTCACTCATGTCACTACCTCCTTGCGACTTTCAGTTTCACAACACCAGGAATTGATGAACTTTCATTTGATCTCCTGTTCCGAGTTCCCTCTCGTCCTTGGATACCCCTGGCTTCACAGCCATAACCCTCACATCGACTGGTCTGTGGGCACTATCAAGCAGTGGGGTCCTACGTGAAAAGGTACTTGTATTTTCCAGAATTCCCCGAGTTCTACTCCCGAGTCTTTAGAATCCATCGACCTGACCCGAGTTCCCGAGTGTTACCATGACCTCAAACTGGTGTTTAGCAAACAGAGGGCCACCATGCTACCACCCCATAGACCTTACGATTGCCCCATCGACCTGCTTCGGGCACTTGCCCCCCAGGGGTCGGATCTTTTCCCTATCTCCACCCGAACGAGCTGCTATGGATACCTACTTCAAGGACGCTCTGGAAGCAGGCCTCACGCGTCCATCCACACTCCCAGCCCCGGGGAGCAGGGTTTTTCTTTGTGGCTAAGAAAGCGGTGGATTACGTCCTTGCATCTACTACCGGGGACTAATGCCATAACCGTCCGTAACCGTTACCCGCTACCCCTTATGGCACAGCCTTCGAGCTGCTCCAGGAAGCAGTTGTTTTCACTAAGCTTGACCTGCGGAACGCATACCATCTTGTGCGGATCAGACCTGGTGACGAGTGGAAGACCCCTTTCAACACGCCTACTGGTCACTATGAATACTTGGTGATGCCTTTCGGCCTGACCAACGGTGTTCCAAGCGCTCATAAACGATGTGCTTAGGGATATGCTTAACATATTTGTGTTCGTTTACTTGGATGACATCCTCATCTTTTCGAGCTCCCTTCAAGAACACACTAAGCATGTCAGACAAGTACTCAAACGCCTCCTGGACAGCCATCTGTACGTTAAGCCGGAAAAATGTGAATTCCATTCATCCGAGTACAATTCCTGGGATTTGTAGTGAGAACCCGTGAGTCCAAATGGACCCCAGGAAGGTAGGGGCGGTAACGGATTGGCCCACCCCCAAATCCGTTAAGGAAGTTCAGCGTTTCCTGGGCTTCACAAACGTTTACCGCAAGTTCATCAAGAACTTCAGCTTGAGTGGCAGCCCCTCTCTCCAGCTTTAACCAAGGGTGGCAATGCAAGGTTTTTGTGGGAAGAGAAGCTGAGACGGCCTTCCAAGAACTCAAGCAGCGCGTTCTCTCTTGGCTCCCATCCTGATACTACCGACTACGGATGAACCATTTGTGGTGGAGGGTAGACGCATCAGAGGTTGGTGTTGGAGCTGTCCTGTCTCAGAGGGGTGAAGACAAGAAGCTTCATCCGTGCGCTTTCTTCTCACACCGGCTTACCCCGACTGAGAGGAACTACGATGTGGGGGATCGTGAACTCCTAGTGGTTAAGATGGCATTGAAGGAATGGAGACACTGGCTCGAGGGGGCTTCTCACCCGTTTCAAGTGCTTACGGACCACAAAAATCTGGAGTATATCCAGTGGCGAAGCGGTTGAACTCTAGACAAGCTAGATGGTCTCTTTTCTTCAATCGATTCCAGTTTATCCTCACCTATCGCCCGGGTGAAGAATCTCAAACCGGATGCCCTGTCCCGGAGTCTACGCTCCTGCCATTCGAGATGACACGGACATGCCTGTCCTTCCTGCTGCTAAGATTGTGGCTCCGATCTCGTGGCAAGTTGAGGATACCGTGAGACGTGCTCAAGCTAGCGAACCGGACCCGAAAGGAGGTCCTGCCAATCGGTTGTTTGTCCCCAAGGCAGTGAGGACTCAGGTCCTTCTGTGGGGCACTCCTCTCGCCTCACCTGTCATCCGGGCGTAGGTCGCACCTTGGAGTTCATCCAGCGTAAGTTCTGGTGGCCTACCATAAGAGAAGACTTGCCCACTTTCGTCAATGCCTGTCCCGTGTGCTGCCAGGGCAAATCTTCTCACCTCCGCCCTCAAGGACTCCTTCACCCTTTACCTGTTCCCCACAGACCCTGGTCCCATATCTCATTGGACTTTATTACTGGACTCGACAGGTTTTCAAAGGCGGCCAGGTTCGTCCCTCTGACTAAGTTACCTTCTGCCAAGGAAACGGCTGAGTTGGTAATTAATCATGTGTTCCGAGTCTTCGGCATTCCTCAAGATATGGTTTCTGACAGAGGTCCCCAGTTCGCCTCAAGGTTTTGGAAGGCCTTCTGCCAACTCATGGGGACTTCTGCCAGTCTATCTTCAGAGTACCATCCGGAGTCCAACGGCCAAACAGAGAGGATGAATCAAGAGCTGGAAACCACCCTCCGATGTATGACTCGTGACAACCCGTCCACATGGTCATCCTTTATTGTTTGGGCCGAATACGCGCACAACACCTTGCGCTCCTCCTCCACTGGTATGTCCCCCGCACGAGTGTCAGTTTGGCTATGCTCCTCCATTGTTCCCGGACCAGGAGGCAGAAGTCAGAGTGCCTTCAGCCTTGAAGTTCGTCAGACGCTTTCGGCTTATGTGGAGGAAGACCCGTCTTAATCTTATGCGTTCCTCACAGAGGTACCAACAACAAGCCAACAGACGTCGCCGTCCCGGGCCTACCCTGCGCCCCGGCCAGAGAGTCTGGCTCTCCACAAGAGACTTACCTCTACGGGTGGAGTCTCGCAAGCTGTCCCAAAAATACATCGGTCCCTTCAAGGTTGCCAGGAGAGTTAACCCAGTTTCTTATCGCCTACACTTACCCAGATCCCTTAAGATTAATCCCACATTTCACATTTCATTGTTAAAACCTGTTGTTTTTTCTCCCCTTGTCCCGGCAGACAGACCTCCCCCTCCGCCTCGTGTCATTGGAGGCCAGCCGGCTTATACCGTCCATCGGATACTGGATTCCCGCCGGGTGCAGCGGTCCTGGCAGTATCTGGTGGACTGGGAAGGCTACGGTCCCGAGAGCGCTCCTGGGTTCCTGCCAAAGACATCCTGGACCCTGACCTCATTTGTCAGTTCAGGGCCCTCCACCCTGAGAGAGCTGGTAGGAACGTCAGGAGCCGTTCCTAGGGGGATTCTGTCAGGATTTGGCCAGGGTTGTTCCGGGTTTTGGTCACTAGATGCCCCCATTGTGCTTTTTGACCTTGTGTTTTTTCCTTGTTCCCCATTATTATTTGCACCTGTGCCTCGTTTCCCCTGATTGTATTTAAACCCTTAGTTTCCCTCAGTTCTGTGCTCTGTGTTTGTATGTTAGCACCCAGCCCTAGTGTTCTGTGTATTCTTGTCGATTCCGGTGGATGCTCTTGTGGAATTCTGTTTTTGTTTTTGAGTATCTCTTGAGGCTTTTTTGTGCTATTCCTACCACCTTTTGGATTTGCCATTTTTGTATTGAAGGACTTCTCCTTTTTACTTTATTAAATACACCGTCTTAAGTACTGCTGTGTCTGCCTCATCTTCTGGGTTCTGCTGACTATTCGTGTCTCAGTTGGTTAAGTGACTGTTTCTCACTCCGGAGACCCAGGTTCGTAACCGGGTCCTGACAGCCATTTTGTCAAACAAAAGATGCAATCACAAACGCAGGATTAAAAGAAAGATAATTCACTAACCTTTTGAAAATCTTCATCAGATGACAGTAATAGGACATGTTACACAGTACATTTATGTTTTTTTCAATAATATGTAATTTATATCCATAAATCTCCGTTTACATTGAGACATGTTCAAAAAATGCTACAAAAATGTCCGGAGAAATTATGGATAACTCCGCCAGATAACGCCAGATAACAGCAATACACATCATAAACTTTGACTAAATATACATGTTCTACATATAGTTAGAAAGATACACTGCTTCTTCATGCAATCGCTTTGTCACATTTCTTTTTCACGCTACAGAAATCGCTCACTATTCAATAATCTGAGACGGCGCTCAGACGTAAGCAATATTTCTCCGCTATGTTGGAGTCAACAGAAACACAAAATTACAACATAAATATTCCCTTACCTTTGATGGTCTTCGATCAGAATGTAGTGGAAGGAGTTATACTTACCCAAAACAGCGTTTGGTTTCAAGTCGTAGCAAACACGACAAATTCCGGCTGAAATGCAGCCAAAATTTCCTCTGGTCTCGAGGGGTTGCGCATCAAAACTTCAAAAGTACATATTATATGTTGACTAAACTGGTCAAACTAAGTGCAAAATCAACCTTTAGGATGTTATTAACGTACAAAACAATTGGCGATTCGACCGGAGAAACGCAACTCCTCTCAGACGATCTGGAACAAAGAAATGACTGTGTACAATTGCGCCAGGACGCGCATCTATTTTCTCGCGACACTTCAGTATTTTGCCTGCCAAAGGGTCAAAGCTCGCGGGATTTGCTCAATTACACGCTCTATTGAAAGAAGACATCCCGCCGAAGACCTAGAAACTGTTCCCAGATCCATAGCTGGTTGGGAAGGGTGGGGGCGATGACGTCAAAGTTGGCCCAACTTTCCTGATGAGAGAAATAGTTTGGGAGATTTGGCTGCCCTGTGAGTTCTGCTATACATACAGACATAATTCAAACGATTTTAGAAGCTTTAGAGTGTTTTCTATTCAATAATAATTATTTATGCATATATTAGCAATTTTGGACAGATTTCTTTTTCTGTTTACTATGGGCACGCAATTCCTCCAAAGGGAGCAGTAATTGTCCCGAACCTTAACAGGTTTTAACTTGTTATCTGAAGATAAAATATACATTTTACTCAACTGCGTTACCAACTCCAGTCAGCAGATGGCGGTCTGGGAATTTAAGGTTAGGCTGTTATCATCAAGTTTTGCGGATGACACAACAGTGGTAGGCTTGATTACCAACAACGACGAGATGGCCTACAGGGAGGAGGTGAGGGCCCTCGGAGTGTGGTGTCAGGAAAATAACCTCACACTCAACGTCAACAAAACTAAGGAGATGATTGTGGACTTCAGGAAACAGCAGAGGAACACCCCCCTATCCACATCGATGGAACAGTAGTGGAGAGAGTAGCAAGTTTTAAGTTCCTCGGCATACACATCACAGACAAACTGAATTGGTCCACTCACACAGACAGCATCGTGAAGAAGGTGCAGCAGCGCCTCTTCAACCTCAGGAGGCTGAAGAAATTTGGCTTGTCACCAAAAGCACTCACAAACTTCTACAGATGCACAATCGAGAGCGTCCTGGCGGGCTGTATCACCGCCTGGTACGGCAACTGCTCCGCCCTCAACCGTAAGGCTCTCCCAGAGGGTAGTGAGGTCTGCACAACGCATCACCGGGGCAAACTACCTGCCCTCCAGGACACCTACACCATCCGATGTTACAGGAAGGCCATAAAGATCATCAAGGACATCAACCACCCGAGCCACTGCCTGTTCACCCCGCTATCATCCAGAAGGCGAGGTCAGTACAGGTGCATCAAAGCTGGGACCGAGAGACTGAAAAACAGATTCTATCTCAAGGCCATCAGACTGTTAAACAGCCACCACTAACATTGAGTGGCTGCTGCCAATACACTGACACTGACTCAACTCCAGCCACTTTAATAATGGGAATTGATGGGAAATTATGTAAATATATCACTAGCCACTTTAAACAATGCTACCTTATATAATGTTACTTACCCTACATTATTAATCTCATATGCATACGTATATACTGTACTCTATATCATCGACTGCATCCTTATGTAATACATGTATCACTAGCCACTTTAACTATGCCACTTTGTTTACATACTCATCTCATATGTATATACTGTACTCAATACCATCTACTGTATCTTGCCTATGCTGCTCTGTACCATCACTCATTCATATATCCTTATGTACATATTCTTTATCCCCTTACACTGTGTATAAGACAGTAGTTTAGGAATTGTTAGTTAGATTACTTGTTGGTTATTACTGCATTGTCGGAACTAGAAGCACAAGCATTTCGCTACACTCGCATTAACATCTGCTAACCATGTGTATGTGACAAATAAAATTTGATTTGATTTGCTTTTAGAATATCAGGGTTCATTCTCAGATGTGCCAAACCACGTGTACTATAGCATGACATTGAGGACTGGGCCCCGATCCGACAACATGCCTATCTAGTGAACCCTGAAAAGAGAGAGAAGCTCCGCAGTGAGGTGGAAAGTTACTACAGATATTGCAGGAGTTTCCTCTTGAAATCAGACATGTCCTTGCTAAGGACAACTTGGTTGCAGATTGTATCAAAGGTGGGCAGTTAGAAAGATTTGTGTTGTGCGTTTAGGCAGTGCGTTGCCATGGATCACAATTTATTTTGAATGCCCGTTTTTCTGTATTGGAGATTAGTTTTGTTTGGTCTCGTTCCAAGGGGACAAGAGTTCTAGAAGCTGGTGAGTTTAGGAAGACCACAGCCGGTTTCCCAAACGCATCTTAAGGCGTCCGATGCTTCTAACGATGAACGGGCCCTGATTAACAATAGTAAGTACTGTCTTAAAAACAGAAGCACAAACTCTGCGGTGTTTGAACTGATGTGTGGTGTTAAAGGGGAAATGTGCAATTGCTACATCCATATTTTGACTTTTACATTATTTATAGAGATTGATTCTTGAAGAATATAATGCATGCCTTATGAGCTTAGTTCAACTGTTACCCATCAGAACCCAAAATAAGCTTTTTTACTCCAATGTTTAGAAACAATGTAAACCAACACTGTCCAGCCTCAAAGCATGGTTAAAACTATAATGTTGATGTCATGGATGGTCAGTCCTTGCATCCATAGGTCTGTCTATGAATTTGAGAGTAGTTACATTTCTCCAACCCCATCCATCTTATTACCAAAATAGTGGTGTAATTACAGCTTTGTTATTGGTTGAACTGCAGATTGATTGATTGAGTGCTGTGTGGCTTTTTTAAAGGGGCAACCGAGGTTTTAAACTAACAAAATGGCTGCCCAGAGACCTGAGCTGTGTTAGAATACTCATCCCAATGTTAATTGAGTATATTACATTTACATTTAAGTCATTTAGCAGACGCTCTTATCCAGAGCGACTTACAAATTGGTGAATTCACCTTGTGACATCCAGTGGAACAGCCACTTACAATAGTGCATCTAAATCATTTAAGAGGGGGGGTGAGAAGGATTACTTATCCTATCTTAGGTATTCCTTGAAGAGGTGGGGTTTCAGGTGTCTCCGGAAGGTGGTGATTGATTCTGCTGTCCTGGCGTCGTGAGGGAGTTTGTTCCACCATTGGGGGCCAGAGCAGCGAACAGTTTTGACTGGGCTGAGCGGGAACTGTACTTCCTCAGTGGTAGGGAGGCGAGCAGGCCAGAGGTGGATGAACGCAGTGCCCTTGTTTGGGTGTAGGGCCTGATCAGAGCCTGGAGGTACTGCGGTGCCGTTCCCCTCACAGCTCCGTAGGCAAGCACCATGGTCTTGTAGCGGATGCGAGCTTCAACTGGAAGCCAGTGGAGAGAGCGGAGGAGCGGGGTGACGTGAGAGAACTTGGGAAGGTTGAACACCAGACGGGCTGCGGCGTTCTGGATGAGTTGTAGGGGTTTAATAGTATATAGTTTGCTTATTATAGTATGATGTAGTTAGTATGCCAAAGTTCCCGGATGTCGTACTAAATTCGCCAAAATATGACATTTACACGCAGTACTTTAGGGCCCATAATGCAATTCTTCAGGAAATGGGCGTGGCTTCACATCATTTTCAGATTCTAAGAAAATGGAGGAAAATATTCAGCCGAAGTCCAACGAGAGAGCGGATACAAATGAACTACTTTAAATAATTATGACAAATGTTGAGCAATGTAATAAAGTAATGACATGTCAAATAAGTTAAGTTACACGTTATGTTAGCTACACTATCCTTACAAAACACATAGCATATCTTTACAGCAGTATGTATCGGTATGTTAACTAGCTACCTAACGTTAGTTGGCTACTTATACATCAAACTTGCCAGTATAGTAACTATATTCTAACTAACTACCCAATGTTTATTGACTTGATTAGAGAGCACAATAACTGATTAATTTAATAACGTTCAACAATTTAATAACGTTGAATATGTCCAGGTGTCAGTAAACATCTGCAAAAAAAGCACAAATTAAATTGTTGCCAGCGGCACAGATAGTCACCAACGCTCTGGATAACATGAAAAAAGCCTAACCAGCTCTGCTAGGGAAAGTAAAATGGTAAGAGTGAGGTTTTCTCTGATTTGTGTCTAGCAAGCTATCCAACGTTAGCCAGTTAGCTTGGGTGCTTTACTGTCATTGTGAGGTCAGAACGCTTGGATTGACCCTCCTCCTCAGCCATATAGTCTTAGTTTACAAATAGTGGCGTTATACGAGCTTATGTTTTGGTTTCTGGTGGGGTAATACGGTTGAAACATTTGAGTCATTTATAAATTGTATTCTTCAAGAATCAGTGGAATCAATGGTTATGTAGTAAATGGGTCTTTCTATAACTGCCAGTGTAGATTTCCTGTTGGGGTCAAATTGTTAGAGCTGTTGATAAGTCATTGTATAATATTCTGCCAATTATTTTCATGCCATTACATTAAAGGCAAAATATTGTATTTTCTTAGCAAGGTTTTGCTCAAATAATGTTAGCTGCTAATCGCTAGCTTGCTAAATGTATTAAGAGTCAGAGCAAACGTAGCTAGCTAATACTGCCTGGTACCAGTGTTGTTGAAGGCCTAGATAAGCATGTTTGTGCAGCGGTATCTTATCAGAGAGGAGTAAGCGAAGTATTAAGATGTTGGTTAGCTAGCAGGCGACATGAAGTAAGAAAACAACATGTAATGTAACATCTAATTAGGGTCAACTGGAAACACTTTTTTTCCTACCATGTCTTCTTCTCTGAGGTTTTTATTGTCAGACAACACTCATCAGGTGTATTGCTGCCACCTACTGTACGGAGTTGTAAAAAATAACCAAAACGCAACAAAAAAAAATGGGATAAACAAATCATACTAATTACGTAAAATAAAAAAATAAACACTAACCAAATTCACTCCACTACCCTGAATTAAAAACAAAATGGTACAATTCAGTTCCCTACACAGTTTCAGGAACCTGGGAGGGGGGAACTTCTTCATTCAGTACTCCCTGTATGTAACATTTTGTTAGTCCAGGAGATCCAGAAATCTGTTTGCCGCCTTCACAATGATGTCTAGCTTCTTAGATGTTTATTATTAATTCTAATTTATCACTGCGGCAGTGAGGGCAATGCAAACGCAATTTTGGAAACTGCTAGTTTTGGACGAAGGTTACTCATTTATTAATGCAATTTATCACTTGCTCTATAAACACAACAAAGTCCACCTCTCACTATTTGTCTGTTGGGATCCTTCTCCAACTTGGCTTCACTGCCGACTGTGGGACATGAACTACCTTCTCCTCTCTACTCCTTTGGCTATTTTCACTGCCTCCACATAGGACACCTGCTGGATGGGCCTGATCATCCTAGCTACTACGACCTCCTTCATCCGTAGAGGGCACTCCGGGAACTCGGGAACGTGATCCCCATCACAATTACAACATGTTTCATCCGACTATGACATATTTATTCCTTCGAAAAGCACTTGCCACATGTCCAACCTTTTTTACAATTGTAACACTGCAGCGGCTTCTG
>NW_027015627.1:0-11237 GCF_036934945.1 Oncorhynchus masou masou
TAGACCAGGGGTGTCAAAGTCAAATGGACGGAGGGCCAAATAAAAAATTTAGCTACAACCGAGGGCCGGACTGTTCGAATGTTCATTGAAAAATTTTAAATGACGCATATAGTCTAGTGAACCTAATTGAACCTACTGAAAACCTAACAAATATATTCCAATATGATCAGATAAATAAAGCAATATTTTCTTATGGCTCTGTCAGTAATCTTTAATTTTCAACAGACACAAAAGACAAATTTCCTTTATATAAAAATCCCCATAACATGAACATTAAATGAAAGAAACAATGATAAGCTGTCAGCTCACCTGTCGCGTTTTCCTCTTGCATCTTTCCATTATCTTCGTACCAGTCCGCTCCTGTGTCCACACATCGCAGGTGCTCCGTCGGTTGTCAAACCCACGAGTTTTTCCCAAGGCAGCTCCATCTCATTTACACATCTTGACACCTCTTCATACAAATCATGCCCCGTAGTTTTGTGCCATGCATAGGACGTAAAGCCAAAAACTCCTCTGTCACGCTTAGGCTGGAGTCCCTCCGCGGATGAAAATTGACAACTGGGCAATGTCAGAAATGGTGCTCTCATCCACAGCCAAGGAATATGCAATGAAATCTTTTCCCTTTTTCACAAGCTGCTCTTTTAGATTGATGGACAACTGGTCTACTCTCTCGGCAATGGTGTTTCTGCTCAGACTCACATTTAAAAAGAGTTGCCTTTTTTCTGGGCAAACTTCGTCACAAACTTTAATCATGCAGTTTTTGATGAAATCCCCCTCCGTAAATGGTGGGCGCTCAGTTTAGCGATCTCTTCTGCCAAAATAAAACTGGCCTTGACAGCAGCCTGGCCTTGTGATTTGGCTTTTTGAACAGAGCCTGTCGAGATTTGAGGCCTCGTTTTAATTCCTCTGCCTTTGTAGCCTTTGTTTCATGTCCATATTCTTGTTTTTGTCCGCGTGTTTCGTTTCATAATGTCGTCTCAGATTATACTCTTTCAGTACCGCCACACTTTCTCCACACAGAAGACACACAGGTTTTCCAGCTACCTCCGTGAACATATACTCCGACTCCCACCTTGTTTGAAACCCGGTTCTCAGTGTCCACTTCCGTTTTGCCATTTTGATGGGTATCTGAAAGTTAATTTTACTGTGATGCTGACGACTGCTGTGCCAATAAATATTGAAATGAAGCAGCCTACTGCTCGGTGCGTCACGTTGCATTGTGGGAAATGTAGTATTGGTGCGTGTAAAAGATCTGCGGGCTGCCGGCTTGCTGCGGTCTGCGGGCCGGTTCTAATAATAAATCAAGATCATCCCAGGGGCCGTAAAAAACCTTCTCGCGGGCCGGATGTGGCCCGCGGGCCTTGACTCTGACATATGTGCTCTAGACTGTCTAGAATGCTATCTACACTGACTGACCTTGGCTACAGGCGAGGAGGGAAGGCTCGAGAACTATAGGGCCTCTCTACCGGTGTCATGAAGAGATAGAACATTTGGAAAACGCTGACGTCATTTTCAGTTTATAACCTGTGGAAAAATGTGTATATACCCAGTACTCTCTTGAATTAAACGCTGTTACCTGACTTTTAAGACTGGGGCTCTGTCTATTCTTATAAAAATATTGGGTCTTACAAACCCTTCCAATGCATTGACAGAGTATTTAATTCTGACTGGGAAACAACAGAGGAATTTAGAATTCCTTCAACAATTGGTCCTTCGAGCCGGATCTAAAAATCCGTCTCTGCCATCTGGAGGTCGTATGCCGGAAAAAAGAAAAAAAAAAATCGGGCACGTTATTAAAGACCTGGCCCCGGAATGGAGGTTAAAAACAGGCCTGTATACACTCCAGATTGCAGATACGGCGACAGATTCAAACGAACAGTGCTTTTTCCAGTCGGCAGCAGGTCAATAGCCTTTATTCTCGATTCTGGGGGGATTTAAGTTCTTTGATTGATGTTCTAAAAAATTCAGAATTCATCAATAATGGGAGCTTTGCTATTCCCACAGGGTTTTGTATGACCAACATACACTGGGTTTTGTATAACCGATATACACTGAAGCAGGTTCGAAAATAACCTGTGGTAATGTGCACTACCGTAAATAAACTAAACTTAATTATGAGAGGCACATCCGCCCGAGATTAAGACGGGATATTAAGTAGGTGCTGGGGGTTAGGACAGTGATCTTGTACAAATACTGGGCGTGGAGAGACAGCAAGGGAATGCGCAAGATAACTGGAATGGTCATTTGAATTGTGGCAGTATTGATCATCGTTCCGATTCAACTAATACTACTGAAATATCCAAATAAGGAGGAGAGGGAACCTAAATCTAAAGGAATGGGATAAAAGCCAAATCTATAGACAGGAAAGTTCCATGCGAGAGGGAAGTCTAACAATTAGTGGCGTGAGATAACGATTATTATCGTTCTTTAAAAGCCCTCTGACACAACCGGAAAATAAGATATTAACTAGGGATTTACAAACCCTGGGCTTCTAGTTGTAAGGTAAGACCTAATATCTGATTCAAAAGTCAAAGCTATTGATAAGATTTCCATAAAAGAGACACACATAGTCAGACAGAAAAGGAACAAAAGTAATTTAGTAACGGTAAATTGCAGATTCATAGAAATACACGAACATATAATGTCAAATTAAATAAAGAAAGGCATAGATAAGTGATTAAATACCATAGCTAAGTAACGGTTAGGATGTTTCGAAATTCCTCAAAAGAGGTGTCGGAAACTAGCGGGAGATTACCGTTATAGGAGAACAAAGAGAATGGAAGGGAGGCGTCCAAAATCTGACTCAGACAAAGAACCTGAATGGAAGCTGATATTACTAATATAGCCAGGAAGGGTTTTAAATTTGGACGATTTTCTGGGAATTCCCGGTGTCGAAGTGTTGCGACTACGGACAATTATAATAATATAATTATTGGCGGGGAAACACAATTTTAATAGCGGGACACCAAGGTACAGTATTTCAGCCTTGAAACCGATAGACTAAAATTGATTTTAGATTGTAATTCACCTATTAGCATGTTTTGCCCGAAAAATACAGTCGCCAGTGTTAGTATAAAATATGAACTGAAACGTTAAAATGTGTTTTAGATAGAATCGAAAAAAGAAGGCATTAAAAATAATGGCGAGACAATTGAGGTAATACGCTATTTTGCCCAAAATGATCTGGTGGAATGATGTATTGAGATGGGAGTCGTATTTAAATAAATGTATCATAGAAGAGAAAGTCACTTAAAGTAAATGTAGGGAATAACGGAGAGATACGATACAATTTTGTGCTATCCGGACGTTATAGCTATTTCTGAATCGACTGACATACGATAAATTTAGCACAAAACATGGTACGTTTAAATGTTAGGGTATAGTAAGTTGAGAAGTTTGGTCGGTTTTACTCTGATGATTAGAATTTAAAACTGAACTCAATCTGAATAGGGAATATATATTTTACAGAGGCAGGCAGATTGGTGGCGTCGTTTTCTGAAAAGATGCTACAGCCAACAACGGAATTGCTAGACACTCAAATGGGGCTATATAGTGCAACGCTTTGGACTATAAAATAGGTAAGAATAGTTTAATCGTAAAAAGTTGTGATTGTTTTTCCAAGTATTGATTTTTGGTTAGGTAACGCCAGTGAATTCGAACAAAAAGTAATGTATTCTAAACATTATCTGTTTTCCGTTTTCATTGCGGGGAAAAAAATAAAATGTCTTAAAGGGACAGTGCAGGGTTATCACAGTGGTTTGAGAGTATGGCAGTGTATAAAATATTTTGGGACGACAATTTGAAGATAGACTGAATGAGTTACATGAAACATCGAGAGATTTAAAACCAATGATGTGAAGGGATTATCAGAATTATTAGGTTCGTTGTTGTAGCAAAAGTTTGGGTTAAGGGGATTTCCCTGTTAAAAAAAACAACAACGAAAAGGCAATTACGATTTATGTCCATCTAAATAAAATAAAATTAGCGAATTTAGAGATATTGGATGTGTGTTGTAAATTATAATTCAAGATTCGAACAGAGGTGATAAATTAGGTTTGGTTTATCGAACAACAATTATTTAAATTCATTGCCGAGGTTGAGCGCTTGTTGATGACGTCACTTGCAATGCACTTTTGGTCGCCACGGAAATTACGCTGTGACTGGGGGTAACGGAGAAAATTGTTTGTTAGAAGGAAAATGGGTGCATTAGTTGAGTCACTTTTCAGAAGTTGATAAAAATTACAAAATACATTTTTAACAGTAATTTGAGAGTCACCAGGATAGTCAGGAAAGATGCTAAAAACTAGCAGCTGATACGTTAGGTAGGCATCATAAGATTTGTGGCGTTTGTTTGGATTGAAATAGGCTATGGGAGAGAGAGACTGGATGTCTGAATCGTAAAACATCGTGGTAATGGATTCCGATGGTTGTGATTCCAGGTTTGATTGTTTATGTAACACCAGTGAATTTGAGCACTGTTTCCATTGTTGGTTCCGGTTGGAGCAAGCGGTCGCATCTACACTTCGGTCCGCAGGTAGTATAACTTTTCATTACATTTCGTTATAGTACAACGGTTTGATTTGTCTAATCTTAGCAATTTCTTCTTAGCTAGCTACATAGCCGTCTTTGTATCAACGACAATTGCATAATTATCGTATTTTCGTCCTAACGTATCTGCCCAGCAGCTAGCTAAGCAGCTAGCTAACATCCACTGTCCACTAGCACTGTAGAAACTATTACACTCAACTGAACGACTCGATTAGCGTAGTGTCAGCTAGCTACATAGTTGTCTTCGCTGTCTTCGTATCCAAGATAATTGTGCAGTTTAGAGTGTGTAGACTTAGAGTGATTATCTTAATTTACCGAGGTTAGCTAGCCAGCTATTTGTCGTCCTTAACGTAGGAAATGCTGCTAGCTAGCTAGCCAACAGCTAGCCAACCTCTACCGAATTGAACTCCAACTACCCGGTCAACATTCCGCGTCGCTCCACAGGTAGTATCACATTTTCATTTCACTTCATTACAGTACAACGGTTTGATTTGTTTGATCGTAGCTAGCCAGCTACATAGCCGTCTTTGTATCTAAGACAATTGTGTAGTCTAGAGCGATTTTCTAGGTTAGCTGGCCAGCTATTGTCGTTCTTTTAACGTAGCTAGCCAGCTAGCCCCCGAATAGCAGCACTGTAGTAACTATTACAGTACAACGGTTTGTTTTGTTTGATCGTAGCTAGCTAGCTACATAGCCGTCTTTGTATCTAAGACAATTGTGTAGCCTAGAGCGATTTTCTAGGTTAGCTGGCCAGCTATTGTCGTTCTTTTAACGTAGCTAGCCAGCTAGCCCCCGAATAGCAGCACTGTAGTAACTATTACAGTACAACGGTTTGTTTTGTTTGATCGTAGCTAGCTAGCTACATAGCCGTCTTTGTATCTAAGACAATTGTGTAGCCTAGAGCGATTTTCTAGGTTAGCTAGCCAGCTATTGTCGTTCTTTTAAGGTAACGTAACGCAATCAACCTGCTAGCTAGCCAGCTAGCCCCCGAATAGCAGCACTGTAGAAACTATTACACTCGACGGAACGACTTGATTAGTGTAGTGTCAACATCGCAGCCACTACCAGCTAGCCTACTCCAGCAGTACTGTATCATTTCAATCATTGTAGTCAATAAGATTCTTGCTACGTAAGCTTAACTTTCTGAACATTCGAGACGTGTAGTCCACTTGTCATTCCAATCTCCTTTGCATTAGCGTAGCCTCTTCTGTACCCTGTCAACTATGTGTCTATCTATCCCTGTTCTCTCCTCTGCACAGACCATACAAACGCTCCACACCGCGTGGCCGCGGCCACCCTAATCTGGTGGTCCCAGCGCGCACGACCCACGTGGAGTTCCTGGTCTCCGGTAGCCTCTGGAACTGCCGATATGCGGCCAACAAGGCAGAGTTCATCTCAGCCTATGCCTCCCTCCAGTCCTCGACTTCCTGGCACTGACGGAAACATGGATCACCACAGATAACACTGCTACTCCTACTGCTCTCTCTTCGTCCGCCCACGTGTTCTCGCACACCCGAGAGCTTCTGGTCAGCGGGGTGGTGGCACCGGGATCCTCATCTCTCCCAAGTGGTCATTCTCTCTCTCTCCCCTTACCCATCTATCTATCGCCTCCTTTGAATTCCATGCTGTCACAGTTACCAGCCCTTTCAAGCTTAACATCCTTATCATTTATCGCCCTCCAGGTTCCCTCGGAGAGTTCATCAATGAGCTTGATGCCTTGATAAGCTCCTTTCCTGAGGACGGCTCACCTCTCACAGTCCTGGGCGACTTTAACCTCCCCACGTCTACCTTTGACTCATTCCTCTCTGCCTCTTTCTTTCCACTCCTCTCCTCTTTTGACCTCACCCTCTCACCTTCCCCCCCTACTCACAAGGCAGGCAATACGCTCGACCTCATCTTTACAAGATGCTGTTCTTCCACTAACCTCATTGCAACTCCCCTCCAAGTCTCCGACCACTACCTTGTATCCTTTTCCCTCTCGCTCTCATCCAACACTTCCCACACTGCCCCTACCCGGATGGTATCGCGCCGTCCCAACCTTCGCTCTCTCTCCCCCGCTACTCTCTCCTCTTCCATCCTATCATCTCTTCCCTCTGCTCATACCTTCTCCAACCTTTCTCCTGATTCTGCCTCCTCAACCCTCCTCTCTTCCCTTTCTGCATCCTTTGACTCTCTATGTCCCCTATCCTCCAGGCCGGCTCGGTCCTCCTCCCGCTCCGTGGCTCGATGACTCATTGCGAGCTCACAGAACAGAGCTCTGGGCAGCCGAGCGGAAATGGAGGAAAACTTCGCCTCCCTGCGGACCTGGCATCCTTTCACTCCCTCCTCTCTACATTTTTTCCTCCTCTCTCTGCTGCTAAAGCCACTTTCTACCACTCTAAATTCCAAGCATCTGCCTCTAACCCTAGGAAGCTCTTTGCCACCTTCTCCTCCCTCCTGAATCCTCCTCCCCCTCCTCCCTCTCTGCAGATGACTTCGTCAACCATTTTGAAAAGAAGGTCGACGACATCCGATCCTCGTTTGCTAAGTCAAACGACACCGCTGGCTCTGCTCACACTGCCCTACCCTGTGCTCTGACCTCTTTCTCCCTCTCTCTCCAGATGAAATCTCGCTTCTTGTGACGGCCCGGCCGCCCAACAACCTGCCCGCTTGACCCTATCCCCTCCTCTCTTCTCCAGACCATTTCCGGGGACCTTCTCCCTTACCTCACCTCGCTCATCAACTCATCCCTGACCGCTGGCTACGTCCCTTCCGTCTTCAAGAGAGCGAGAGTTGCACCCCTTCTGAAAAAACCTACACTCGATCCCTCCGATGTCAACAACTACAGACCAGTATCCCTTCTTTCTTTTCTCTCCAAAACTCTTGAACGTGCCGTCCTTGGCCAGCTCTCCCGCTATCTCTCTCAGAATGACCTTCTTGATCCAAATCAGTCAGGTTACAAGACTAGTCATTCAACTGAGACTGCTCTTCTCTGCATCACGGAGGCGCTCCCGCACTGCTAAAGCTAACTCTCTCTCCTCTGCTCTCATCCTTCTAGACCTATCGGCTGCCTTCGATACTGTGAACCATCAGATCCTCCTCTCCACCCTCTCCGAGTTGGGCATCTCCGGCGCGGCCCACGCTTGGATTGCGTCCTACCTGACAGGTCGCTCCTACCAGGTGGCGTGGCGAGAATCTGTCTCCTCGCCACGCGCTCTCACCACTGGTGTCCCCCAGGGCTCTGTTCTAGGCCCTCTCCTATTCTCGCTATACACCAAGTCACTTGGCTCTGTCATAACCTCACATGGTCTCTCCTATCATTGCTATGCAGACGACACACAATTAATCTTCTCCTTTCCCCCTTCTGATGACCAGGTGGCGAATCGCATCTCTGCATGTCTGGCAGACATATCAGTGTGGATGACGGATCACCACCTCAAGCTGAACCTCGGCAAGACGGAGCTGCTCTTCCTCCCGGGGAAGGACTGCCCGTTCCATGATCTCGCCATCACGGTTGACAACTCCGTTGTGTCCTCCTCCCCAGAGCGCTAAGAACCTTGGCGTGATCCTGGACAACACCCTGTCGTTCTCAACCAACATCATGGCGGTGGCCCGTTCCTGTAGGTTCATGCTCTACAACATCCGCAGAGTACGACCCTGCCTCACACAGAAGCGGCGCAGGTCCTAATCCAGGCACTTGTCATCTCCGTCTGGATTACTGCAACTCGCTGTTGGCTGGGCTCCCTGCCTGTGCCATTAAACCCCTACAACTCATCCAGAACGCCGCAGCCCGTCTGGTGTTCAACCTTCCCAAGTTCTCTCACGTCACCCCGCTCCTCCGCTCTCTCCACTGGCTTCCAGTTGAAGCTCGCATCCGCTACAAGACCATGGTGCTTGCCTACGGAGCTGTGAGGGGAACGGCACGCAGTGCCTCCAGGCTCTGATCAGGCCCTACACCCAAGCAAGGGCACTGCGTTCATCCACCTCTGGCCTGCTCGCCTCCCTACCATTGAGGAAGTACAGTTCCCGCTCAGCCCAGTCAAAACTGTTCGCTGCTCTGGCCCCCAATGGTGGAACAAACTCCCTCACGACGCCAGGACAGCGGAGTCAATCACCACCTTCCGGAGACACCTGAAACCCCACCTCTTCAAGGAATACCTAGGATAGGATAAGTAATCCTTCTCACACACCCCCTTAATGATTTAGATGCACTATTGTAAAGTGGCTGTTCCACTGGATGTCAGAAGGTGAATTCACCAATTTGTAAGTCGCTCTGGATAAGAGCGTCTGCTAAATGACTTAAATGTAAATGTAAATGTAATTGTGTGGAACCATGTTAGGGTATTTAAAGTTTAAAAGCAACCTCTATAGAAAAACATAACTGCATATGTTTCGGGAAATTAGCTAGGTTGAATTTGGTTAGTCGAGCTTTTCCCCTGATACGTGGACATCCGTAACAGGGGCAAGTTGTTGTTTTTTTCTTGAGAAACTAACAGATGCAAACGTGAGTGTCTGAGTAATTTTGCCCTCTGAAGCATTATAGTAGTGAGGTTTCGTATCGTTTGATTTTAGGTGATAAAAGTGGTTTGTTTATTTGTTTACTGGTTATGGTCAATTTTAGGGTTTGATTTAACTTAGTTAAACATTGTGTTCTGGCGTGTTTAGGTAGGATTCTTTGTTCCGGGACGGATGGGAGTTACCTAAAATAAGTAAATTAAAGGAGCCATGGGAGAATGCGAATGCATATTTATTAAATATCGGGGATTAAATTACGGATTTCTTACACTGAGAAATGTACAACATTTGCGGCAGAGGGGAAAAGTAATACATTGGACAATAATGTTATCAGGTTCAATTGTATCTAAGGGTAGCATGTTCATTTAAGTAAACACATACGTAGACGATGTTTAAAACACTTATGATTAATGATTTGAGTCAAAGGGGAATTATAATTAGGTTTTAGTTATAGTTCACTTATTGAGTTTCTGAATCGAAGTAGCATAGTGAATGCTAGTTAGGCGTGTTGTGTCTCACTTTTAGAAGTCTCCTGGGATTATAATTTTGGGGAGAGTGGGGGAGAGAGCGGCCATAAACGACCAAATTGAAAAAGGTCTGCAACAATATATACACAAACAATTGTTAGAACTATTTGTTTTAGTACAAAGGTATTTTAAAGAGGACGCTCACATATGGAACATTATTTTATGGGTTTTAATTACGCAGGTGATTATTTTTATTTTAAGGATAAAGGGTTCCTTATGTCTAATATGGTATGACCTTTTGACCTTATCGTGGCTATCTTTTGGGGTCTGATCAGCCCCGGGGAGAGCCATTTGTATAATGAATTGTGGTCAGTTGGGTTACTAATTTTAAGGTAAATTAGTTATAATGGAATGCTAGTTTGGGGTTTAGAATTATTGTTTGAATCACTGAAGCTGATTTACAATATTAGCTGGGACGTTTTTGAATTGGCTATTATGGATTTGATATTACAACAGAAAATAGTTATATTTATCACAGAGAATAAATAGGGGTGATAAATTACTGTAGATAAAGTATTCCATGTTATTGTCAGATAGAATACTGAAGTAAAGAGCTTGTAATGTGTAGGAAGGATTTCGATATGGTTAGCATGTGTTCAGGCTCTGGTTAATCATTAGGAGGTCTTTTAATTAAATAGTATTAAATTTGACAGGAATATAGGACATCTGTGGTGATTTAGGATTATTGTAAGGATTAAGATAGATTGATTAAGGAAATGTAAGGACTTTAGAGAGAGCCACTTATAGACATGTTTTTTTTCTTCTAAAATCGAGGATTTTAGATAGTCAAACAGTGAGACGCTTAGTGGCATTTGAGATAGCAGAGAAAGGAATTACTGTTTAAATCGGTAAATATATATATTTAAGAACATATATAAATAGCACAGATACTTCTTAAACTAGATAAGCCACTGGACAGAGAATTGATACAGGATTGGGAAGAAAGGATGCCCAAGAGAGAATTGGACATACATGATGTCAGAAAATAAGGATCATTTACTAATCCTACCTAAGTCATTATTTAGGTTATATAAGGTTGATACCTGGGCAGAGCCAGGTATCAAAAGGGGGGTGGGTAAGTTAGTGGCCTATTGGATAAGAAATTAATAATAAAAAATAGCTAAAAATAATTATTTATCAGATAAAACATATGAGAAACTGTTTGTTAACCAAGCCTGTATGTCCAGGATTTTATGCATTACAGGTGAAGTCACTCAATCCAGTCCCAGAGGCTTGTTTGTGGGACCATACCAAGGACTCCTGGTGACAGCTAGCTGAAAGAGTTACCCGGATTCATATCGCACGGCGGGAGGGTAAGACACCTTGACACTGTCAAACACTAAACAGTGTTCGAGAGGAGAACTGGAATTAACAGAATTCCAGGGGCCATCTCTCGAATGAAAAAACCCTCCCTGTCTTTTCATCCCTGTTGTTGTTCATAGAAGTGAAGATGTGTCTGGCTCTTGCTAAGTGATGTGTTCTCGGGGAGAGGGTGGGGCTTCACATGGAAGCTATTCGTCTGAGCTGTTTTATCGTGGGTGACATATTCCTGATACAGCACGTCCTACTTGAGTATGCGGAGAGTGGTAATTTGACCCATGGTTTAGACGATGAGGATTTTGTTCCAAAATAAGCATAAGAGATCCCTAGGTCTAAATGATGACTAAT
>NW_027015628.1:0-11234 GCF_036934945.1 Oncorhynchus masou masou
GACCAGGATGGTGTTTGGGTTATAGGGTTAAACCAGGATGGTGTTTGGGTTATAGGGTTAGACCAGGATGGTGTTTGGGTTATAGGGTTAGACCAGGATGGTGTTTGGGTTATAGGGTTAGACCAGGATGGTGTTTGGGTTATAGGGTTAAACCAGGATGGTGTTTGGGTTATAGGGTTAAACCAGGATGGTGTTTGGGTTATAGGGTTAGACCAGGATGGTGTTTGGGTTATAGGGTTAGACCAGGGACAGAATTGTGTTTGGTTTATCGGGTTAGACCAGGGACAGGATGGTGTTTGGGTTATAGGGTTAGACCAGGGACAGGATGGTGTTTGGGTTATCGGGTTAGACCAGGGACAGGATGGTGTTTGGTTTATAGGGTTAGACCAGGGACAGGATGGTCTTTGGGTTATCGGTTTAGACCAGGGACAGGATGGTGTTTGGGTTATAGGGTTAGACCAGGATGGTGTTTGGGTTATAGGGTTAGACCAGGGACAGGATGGTGTTTGGGTTATAGGGTTAGAACAGGATGGTGTTTGGGTTATAGGGTTAGACCAGGATGGTGTTTGGGTTATAGGGTTAGACCAGGGACAGGATGGTGTGTTGTGTTACAGGGTTAGACCAGGATGGTGTTTGGGTTATAGGGTTAGACCAGGGACAGGATGGTGTTTAGGTTATAGGGTTAGACCAGGATGGTGTTTGGGTTATAGGGTTAGACCAGGATGGTGTTTGGGTTATAGGGTTAGACCAGGGACAGGATGGTGTTTGGGTTATAGGGTTAGACCAGGGACAGGATGGTGTTTGGGTTACAGGGGTTAGACCAGGATGGTGTTTGGGTTATAGGGTTAGACCAGGGACAGGATGGTGTTTAGGTTATAGGGTTAGACCAGGATGGTGTTTGGGTTATAGGGTTAGACCAGGATGGTGTTTGGGTTATAGGGTTAGACCAGGGACAGGATGGTGTTTGGGTTACAGGGTTAGACCAGGATGGTGTTTGGGTTATAGGGTTAGACCAGGGACAGGATGGTGTTTAGGTTATAGGGTTAGACCAGGATGGTGTTTGGGTTTTAGGGTTAGACCAGGGACAGGATGGTGTTTGGGTTATAGGGTTAGACCAGGGACAGGATGGTGTTTGGGTTATAGGGTTAGACCAGGATGGTGTTTGGGTTATAGGGTTAGACCAGGATGGTGTTTGGGTTATAGGGTTAGACCAGGATGGTGTTTGGGTTAGAGGGTTAGACCAGGATGGTGTTTGGGTTATAGGGTTAGACCAGGATGGTGTTTGGGTTATAGGGTTAGACCAGGATGGTGTTTGGGTTACAGGGTTAGACCAGGATGGTGTTTGGGTTATAGGGTTAGACCAGGGACAGGATGGTGTTTAGGTTATAGGGTTAGACCAGGATGGTGTTTGGGTTTTAGGGTTAGACCAGGGACAGGATGGTGTTTGGGTTATAGGGTTAGACCAGGGACAGGATGGTGTTTGGGTTATAGGGTTAGACCAGGATGGTGTTTGGGTTATAGGGTTAGACCAGGATGGTGTTTGGGTTATAGGGTTAGACCAGGATGGTGTTTGGGTTATAGGGTTAGACCATGATGGTGTTTGGGTTATAGGGTTAGACCAGGATGGTGTTTGGGTTATAGGGTTAGACCAGGATGGTGTTTGGGTTATAGGGTTAGACCAGGATGGTGTTTGGGTTATAGGGTTAGACCAGGATGGTGTTTGGGTTATAGGGTTAAACCAGGGACAGGATGGTGTTTGGGTTACAGGGTTAGACCAGGGACAGGATGGTGTTTGGGTTATAGGTTGTAGGGTTAGGTGTTAGTTAGTGGCTAGTTAACTGTGTCTTGATAGTTAGTTGAACATGTTAAACCACCTGTAGTGGTCTGTACAAATACAGTATTACCACATTATTCTGCCACTAATTCAAACCCTGAAGGGTTAAAAGGATGTGTTCATGTTGGTAAAGCAGGACAGTAAAATGTTATTAAATAATGTGTCTGAACATCACAACGATGATCTTCCAGATGTAATGTACTAACAGGTTCATTTGGTTCTTTTCTCAGTTCTGCATATTGATTTAGCTATTACTGGATGCAGTGATTCAGATGGAGTGGATATGTATGGACTGGATGGTGAAGAGTTGTGGTACGCAGACTTCAACAAAAAGGAGGGAGTGGTGGCTCTGCCTCCGTTTGTAGATCAGTTGAGCTTCCCTGGATTTTATGAACAGGCTGTAGGTGATCAGGGGACATGCAAAGGAAACCTGGCCACATCTATAAAAGCTTACAAGAACCCACCAGAGACAATAGGTAAGAGAGAGAAAGTAATCTGGAGTGAATGAATGAATAGGATCCAAGCAGTAAAATAGTCACCTCACTGTAACCTCTTATATGTTGTATTGTCTGTGTTATAGAGCTCCACATATGATCAGTGTTACAGCCTTTTAATATTACTACAACAAGCCGGATCAATGGTCCACTACACTTATAGACTAACATCATGTGACCTAATGGCAGATGTAACATTGTTTTAGCCCAACACAATGACAACACAACAAGGAAGAATGAATGTGATATTAAATGTGTTCCCACAGACCCTCCTCACAGCAGCATCTACCCCAGGGATGATGTGGAACTGGGGGTGGGGAACACCCTCATCTGCCACGTCAGTGGGTTCCACCCTGCACCTGTCAGAGTCAGGTGGACCAGGAACAACCAGAATGTGACCGAGGGAGTGCGTCTCAGCACCCCCTACCCCAACACTGATTTCACCCTCAACCAGTTCTCCAGTCTGAGCTTCACCCCAGAGGAGGGAGACATCTATGGCTGTACTGTGGAGCACAAGGGCCTTACTGAGCCCCTGACACGGATCTGGGGTGAGAAGACACAACTACATTACATTTAGCCTGCATTACTTTTGACTTCTTCTCAACATTTTAGTGTCACACATCCGTTGTTTCAGCCATTTACTCTGAAACTGATAAAATGACCAACAGTTCATCACTTGATGTTATTCCTCTGTGTGTCTCTGTGTGTGTCTCTCTCTGTCTGTGTGTCTCTGTGTGTCTCTGTGTGTCTCTCTCTCTGTCTGTGTGTCTCTGTGTGTCTCTGTCTGTTTGTCTCTGTGTGTCTCTATGTGTCTCACTCTCTGTCTCTGTGTCTATGTGTGTCTCTGTTTGTGTCTCTCTCTCTGTCTGTGTGTCTCTCTCTCTGTCTGTGTGTCCCTCTCTGTGTGTGTGTCTCTCTCTCTGTGTGTGTGTGTGTGTGTCTCTCTCTGTGTGTGTGTGTGTGTGTCTCTCTCTCTGTGTGTGTGTGTCTCTCTGTGTGTGTGTGTGTGTCTCTCTCTCTCTGTGTGTGTGTGTGTGTGTCTCTCTCTCTCTCTCTCTCTCTCTCTCTCTCTCTCTCTCTCTCTCTCTCTCTCTCTCTCTCTCTCTCTCTCTCTCTCTCTCTCTCTCTCTGTGTGTATGTGTGCCTCTCTATGTATGTGTGTGTGTCCACAGAACCTGAGGTGAGCCAGCCCAGCGTGGCTCCTGCTGTGTTCTGTGGTGTGGGTCTGACTCTGGGGCTGCTGGGAGTGGCTACCGGAACATTCTTCCTCATCAAAGGGAACCAGTGTAACTGAGACGACAGCTGTCAGAGCCTCATGCCAAATCTGTATAAATATAGAGGACGTCACCATCATTTAAAGTATCTTTGTATTGTTAAAACAGTGTATATAGACTGTAGATGACAAAAAGCCTTTTTAGCCTCCTCAGGAATGTGAGGTTAAACTGCAGATAATATAGAGAGCATAACAATAGTCTGATATAGTAAACATTTCAGCAGTCTATGTTAATTATCCCCCAAATTGATGTATGCCGGGGTTACGAGGGTACGTCCAGCTTGAGTTCTAGTTGGTGTTTGTGTTCCATTCTTCCCTTTTTAACCTTGCATGTTTTTATTAAAGCTTATGAGCCCTGAAACCCCCCTGGTCTGTGTCTTCTGGTTCCACTGTCACATGTGACCCTTCCCAACCTATGGGTGTGCCACAGCACATTACACTGAGTCTATTGGATGGAAGTTTACAGAGAGTTTGGTATAAATAAACTATAAACTAGCATTATGGGATTGAATGAAACTTTTGTCATCTGCCACATGTTCGGGGTGGCAGGTAGCCTAGTGGTTAGAGGGGGGTGGCAGGTAGCCTAGTGGTTAGAGGGGGTGGCAGGTAGCCTAGTGGTTAGAGGGTGGTGGCAGGTAGCCTAGTGGTTAGAGGGGTGGCAGGTAGCCTAGTGGTTAGAGGGGGTGGCAGGTAGCCTAGTGGTTAGAGGGGGTGGCAGGTTACCTAGTGGTTAGAGGGGGTGGCAGGTAGCCTAGTGGTTAGAAGGGGGGCAGGTAGCCTAGTGGTTAGAGGGGGTGGCAGGTAGCCTAGTGGTTAGAGTGGGGTGGCAGGTAGCCTAGTGGTTAGAGGGGGCGGCAGGTTGCCCAGTGTTTAGAGGGGGCGGCAGGTTGCCTAGTGTTTAGAGGGGGGGCGGCAGGTTGCCTAGTGGTTAGAGGGGGCGGCAGGTAGCCTAGTGGTTAGAGGGGGACGGCAGGTTGCCTAGTGGTTAGAGGGGGTGGCAGGTTGCCCTAGTGGTTAGAGGGGGGAGGGGGCAGGTAGCCTAGTGGTTAGAGGGGGAAGGGTCAGGTAGCCTAGTGGTTAGAGGGGGTGGCAGGTAGCCTCGTGGTTAAAGGGGGGGGGGCAGGTAGCCTAGTGGTTGAGGGGGGTGGCAGGTAGCCTAGTGGTTATAGGGGGTGGCAGGTAGCCTAGTGGTTAGAGGGGGCGGCAGGTTGCCTAGTGGTTAGAGAGGGGGCGCAGGGTTGCCTAGTGGTTAGGGGGGCGGCAGGTTGCCTAGTGGTTAGAGTGGGACAGCAGGTTGCCTAGTGGTTAGGCAGGTAGCCTAGTGGTTAGAGGGGTAGCAGGTACCCTAGTGGTTAGAGGAGGGGGGTAGGTAGCCTAGTGTTTAGGGGGTGGCAGGTGGCCTTGTGGTTCGATTGGGGCGGCAGGAGGCCTAGTGGTTAGAGGGGGTGGCAGGTAGCCTAGTGGTTAGAGGGGGCAGGTAGCGTAGTGGTTAGAGGGGGGGGGCAGGTAGCCTAGTGGTTAGAGAGGGGGCAGGTAGCCTAGTGGTTAGAGAGGAGGAGGGGGCAGGTAGCCTAGTGGTTAGAGGGGGCAGGTAGCCTAGTTGTTAGAGAGGGGGCAGGTAGACTAGTGGTTAAAGCGGGGTTGGCAGGTAGCCTAGTGGTTAGAGTGGGGTGGCAGGTAGCCTAGTGGTTAGAGGGGGGTGGCAGGTAGCCTAGTGGTTAGAGGGGGGTGGCAGGTAGCCTAGTGGTTAGAGGGGGTGGCAGGTAGCCTAGTGGTTAGAGGGGGGGCAGGTAGCCAGTGGTTAGAGGGGGTGGCAGGTAGCCCAGTATGGTTAGGGGGGGGCAGGTAGCCTAGTGGTTAGAGGGGGTGGCAGGTAGCCTAGTGGTTAGAAGGGGGGGGGCAGGTAGCTCAGTGGTTAGAGGGGGGGTGGCAGGTAGCCTAGTGGTTAGAGGGGGTGGCAGGTAGCCTAGTGGTTAGAGTGGGGTGGCAGGTTGCCTAGTGTTTAGAGGGGGGCGGCAGGTTGCCTAGTGGTTAGAGGGGGGCGGCAGGTAGCCTAGTGGTTAGAGGGGACGGCAGGTTGCCTAGTGGTTAGAGGGGGGTGGCAGGTTGCCTAGTGGTTAGAGGGCGGGGATGGGGCAGGTAGCCTAGTGGTTAGAGGGGGTGGCAGGTAGCCCCGTGGTTAAAGGGGGGCAGGTAGCCTAGTGGATAGAGGGGGGGCAGGTAGCCTAGTGGTTAGAGTGGGGTGGCAGGTGGCCTTGTGGTTCGATTGAGCGGCAGGAGGCCTAGTGGTTAGAGGGGGTGGCAGGTAGCCTAGTGGTTAGAGGGGGCAGGTAGCGTAGTGGTTAGAGGGTGGTGGCAGGTAGCCTCGTGGTTAGAGGGGAGTGGCAGGTAGCCTAGTGGTTAGTGGGGGGTGGCAGGTAGCCTAGTGCTTAGAGGGGGTGGCAGGTTACCTAGTGGTTAGAGGGAGGTGGCAGGTAGCCTAGTGGTTAGAGGGGGGGCAGGTAGCCTAGTGGTTAGAGGGTTGTGGCAGGTAGCCTAGTGGTTAGAGGGGGGGCAGGTAGCCCAGTGGTTAGAGGGGGTGGCAGGTCACCTAGTGGTTAGAGGGAGGTGGCAGGTAGCCCAGTGGTTAGAGGGGGCAGGTAGCCTAGTGGTTAGAGGGCTGTGGCAGGTAGCCTAGTGGTTAGAGGGGGGGGCAGGTAGCCTAGTGGTTAGAGGGTGGCAGGTAGCCTAGTGGTTATAGGGGTGGCAGGTAGCCTAGTGGTTAGAGGGGGCGGCAGGTTGCCTAGTGGTTAGAGGGGGCGCAGGTTGCCTAGTGGTTAGAGGCGGCGGCAGGTTGCCTAGTGGTTAGAGGGGGCGGCAGGCTGCCAGTGGTTAGAGTGGGACAGCAGGTTGCCCAGTGGTTAGGCAGGTAGCCTAGTGGTTAGAGGGGGTGGCAGGTACCCTAGTGGTTAGAGAGGAGGGGGTAGGTAGCCTAGTGGATAGAGAGGGGGCAGGTAGCCTAGTGGTTAGGGGGTGGCAGGTGGCCTTGTGGTTCGATTGGGGCGGCAGGAGGCCTAGTGGTTAGAGGGGGTGGCAGGTAGCCTAGTGGTTAGAGGGGGCAGGTAGCGTAGTGGTTAGAGGGGGGGCAAAGTCTAGTGGTTAGAGAGGGGGGCAGGTAGCCCAGTGGTTAGAGAGGAGGGGGCAGGTAGCCTAGTGGTTAGAGGGGGGCAGGTAGCCTAGTTGTTAGAGAGAGGGGGGGGGCAGGTAGACTAGTGGTTAAAAGCGGGGTTGGCAGGTAGCCTAGTGGTTAGAGTGGGGTGGCAGGTAGCCTAGTGGTTAGAGGGGGTGGCAGGTAGCCTAGTGGTTAGAGGGGGTGGCAGGTTACCTAGTGGTTAGAGGGGGGTGGCAGGTAGCCTAGTGGTTAGAGGGGGGGGGGCAGGTAACCTAGTGGTTAGAGGGGGGTGGCAGGTAGCCTAGTGGTTAGAGGGGGCAGGTAGCCCAGTGGTTAGAGGGGGTGGCAGGGCCTAGTGGTTAGAGGGGGGTGGCAGGTAGCTCAGTGGTTAGGATGGGGGAAGCGGCAGGTTGCCTAGTGGTTAGAGTGGGGCGCAGGTTGCCTAGTGGTTAGAGGGGCTGCAGGTTGCCTAGTGGTTAGAGTGGGACAGCAGGTTGCCTAGTGGTTAGGCAGGTAGCCTAGTTGTTAGAGGGGTGGCAGGTACCCTAGTGGTTAGAGAGGAGGGGGTAGGTAGCCTAGTGGTTAGAGGGGGGCAGGTAGCCTAGTGGTTAGGGGGTGGCAGGTGGCCTTGTGGTTCGATTGGGGCGGCAGGGAGGCCTAGTGGTTAGAGGTGGCAGGTAGCCTAGTGGTTAGGGGGCAGGTAGCGTAGTGGTTAGAGGGGGGGGGCAGGTAGCCTAGTGGTTAGAGAGGGGGCAGGTAGCCTAGTGGTTAGAGAGTAGGGGGCAGGTAGCCTAGTGGTTAGAGGGGGCAGGTAGCCTAGTTGTTAGAGAGGGGGGGCAGGTAGACTAGTGGTTAAAGCGGGGTTGGCAGGTAGCCTAGTGGTTAGAGTGGGGTGGCAGGTAGCCTAGTGTTTAGAGGGGGTGGCAGGAAGCCTAGTGGTTAGAGGGGGCAGGTAGCCTAGTTGTTAGAGAGGGGGGCAGGTAGACTAGTGGTTAAAGCGGGGGTTGGCAGGTAGCCTAGTGGTTAGAGTGGGGTGGCAGGTAGCCTAGTGGTTAGAGAGAGGGGGCAGGTAGCCTAGTGGTTAGAGGGGGGGCAGGTAGCCTAGTTGTTAGAGAGGGGGCAGGTAGACTAGTGGTTAAAGCGGGGTTGGCAGGTAGCCTAGTGGTTAGAGTGGGGTGGCAGGTAGCCTAGTGGTTAGATGGGGGTGGCAGGTAGCCTAGTGTTTAGAGGGGGGTGGCAGGAAGCCTAGTGGTTAGAGGGGGGTGACAGGTAGCCTATTGTATGAGGGGGGACAGCAGGTTGCCTAGTGGTTAGAAGGGGACTGCAGGTTGCCTAGTGGTTAGAGGGGGACAGCAGGTTGCCTAGTGGTTAGAGTGGGACAGCAGGTTGCCTAGTGGTTAGAGGGGGACAGCAGGTTGCCTTGTGGTTAGAGGGGGACAGCAGGTAGCCTAGTGGTTAGAGGGGGACAGCAGGTTGCCTAGTGGTTAGAGGGGGACAGCAGGTTGCCTAGTCATCAGGAGGGGGACAGCAGGTTGCCTCGTGGTTAGAGGGGGACAGCAGGTTGCCTCGTGGTTAGAGGGGGACAGTAGGTAGCCTAGTGGTTAGAGGGGGACAGCAGGTAGCCTAGTGGTTAGAGGGGGACAGCAGGTAGCCTAGTGGTTAGAGGGGAACCGCAGGTAGCCTAGTAGTTAGAGGGGTTGGGGGGTAGGGGCAGGTAGCCTAGTGGTTAGAGAGGGGGTGGCAGGTAGGCTAGTGGTTAGAGGGTTGGGCCAGTAAACAAAAGGTTGCCGGATCGAATTCCCCGAGCTGACGAGGTAAACATCTGTCGCTCTCCCCTTGAATATTGCAGTTTACCCACTGTTCCTCGGCCGTCATTGTAAATAACAATGTGTTCTTATCTGACACGCCTAGTTAAATAAAGGTTAAGGATATATATTAAAGCAATAACTGTGTTGTTCCACAAGTTGAGTACATTTGGATAATACACTCCATTTAACAGTTTAGTCATATACAGTTGGCTACATCTAAATTAACCTAAACATTTATACACTACTTTACCAAAAGTATGTGGACACCTGCTTGTCAAACATTCCAAAATCATGGGCATTAATATGGAGTTGGTCCCCCTTTTCCGCTATAACAGCCTGCACTCTTCTGGGAAGGCTTTCCACTAGATGTTGGAACATTGCTGTGGGGACTTGCTTCCATTCAGCCACAAGAGCATTAGTGAGGTCGAGCACTGATGTTGTGCGATTATGCCTTGCTCGCAGTCGGCATTCCAATTCATCCCAAAGGTGTTCGATGGGGGTTGAGGTCAGGGCTCTATGCAGGCCAGTCAAGTTCTTCCTCATTGACCTTGCTTTGTGCATGTGGACATTCTCATGCTGAAACAGGAAAGGGCCTTCCCCAAACGAATGCCACAAAGTTGGAAGCACAACGTTTTCTAGAATGTCAATGTATGCTGTAGCATTAAGATTTCCCTTCACTGGAACTAAGGGGCCTGGACCATGAAAAACAGCCCCAGACCATTATTCCTCCTCCACCAAACGGCACTATGCATTCAGGCAGGTAGCGTTCTCCTGGCATCCGCCAAACCCAGATCCGTCTGTCAGACTGCAAGATGGTGAAGCGTGATTCATCACTTCAGAAAATGCTTTTCCACTACTCCAGAGTCCAATGGCGGTAATCTTTACACCACTCCAGCCAATGCTTGGCATTGCGCATGGTGATCTTAGGCTTGTGTGCGGCTGCTCGGCCATGAAACCCATTTCATGAAGCTCCCAATAAACAGTTCTTGTGCTGATGTTGCTTCCAGAGGCAGTTTGGAACTCCGTAGAGGCTGAGTGTTGCAACCGAGGACAGACGTTTGTTACGTGCTACGCGCTTCAGCACTCGGTGTTCCCGTTCTGTGAGCTTGTGTGGCCACTTGAGCCTGCTGTTGATCCCAGATGTGTCAACTTCACAAAAACAGCACTTACAGTTGACCGGGCAGCTCTAGTATGGCAGACATTTGATGAACTGATTTGTTGGAAAGGTGGCATCCTATGACGGTGCCATGTTGAAAGTCACTGAGCTCTTCAGTAAGGCAATTCTACTGCCAATGTTTGTCTATGGAGATTGCATGGCAGTGTGCTTGATTTTATACACCTGTTAGTAACGGGTGTGGCTGAAATAGTTGAATCCACTAATTTGAAGTGGTGTCCACATACTTTGTATATACAGTGTATAATAATGTGTTTTCATTTAAATAAATGTGTTCCCCATTTTGACCTGTTACATTTCTAGGAAGATGTCAACCCATTTAACCCAACATGTCCCCAGGTTTTCAGCATCATTATAAAGCCCTAGTTATTGTGTTGCTTTTGACAAAGTCATTCCTGAAGATTATTGTACTTTTGACAAAAGTACACTACCCAAAAGGCACTCTCTCTATTCGTGGAATGACAACCAAGTTCCACGTTTTTTAAATCTAGTCACACAAGGCATTGCCTGCATAGCTCCACAAGGTGAAGATGAGAAAAGGGAGGACTGTAATCAAAGTTGGGACTGACCTGTTTAAGGAATTTTTATCCAATATAACGTGTGAATTGCTTTCTACTCACAGTCAAATTCTTAGATAATGAAAAGTTGTATTTTATTCACCCTTTAAACATTTTAAAAACCTTTTTCAGGTTTATTTTATTTGACATTTGTAAATACTGTGGTGAAATCCTACCACAAAGTGAGTTAATCTAATTCAAATCAAATGTAATTTGTCACCGGCGCTGAATACAACAGGTTGAGCCGTCCTTCCCTTTTGGAGCGCCAGTGAGAAGTCCTCCCAATATATTGTTTCATTAAAAGTGGTTTTAATTTTGTCAGGTTATTCTGACTCTTAGCCTTGTGATTTTGAAAAGTTGTATACAATTGATACAAATACAGTTTAGCTACATAATACTACAACATCTTCCTAGGGACAGTTTATCCCTTCTATATTTAAGGTCTTCTTGTAGGGTCTTCCTGGTAACATGTGACGCTGTGTGTCAGCAGCAGAGGACTGGCCCATTTCCTCAACAGTTAATTCCTTTCCCTCTGAGCTGCTGTCTTTAGTTGACTGTCACTCAGCAGAGGAACATGTCGATGCCAATTGCCTTCTACATTTGCCTGACCTTGATTTTGTCCATATTCTCTGGAACAGGTAAATTGAGAACAAAAAAAAGTTTGTTTGTTGATCATGATTGGAATGGAGTTGTTGATATTATTGTTGCTGTTGTTGTTATTATTTGTATGTTCAACATTACCTGAGGGACTGATATCATGAGTAATTCTGCAATATTCAATCATTTGCATGATCTTCAGCACCCTGAAATTGTTCTGTTCTCTCTGACAGTGTAGTCTGGGTGATGGTAATACCTGCATTAAGTGTAAACCAGTGTATTTGTAATCCTCATATTACGTTTCTGTTGAACCTTCACGTAGTTACACTGAATGAATAATCTGCCA
>NW_027015629.1:0-11233 GCF_036934945.1 Oncorhynchus masou masou
GATTCAGTCAGTAGTCCTGTACAGTCAGTAGTCCTGTACTGTTATGTTGATTCAGTCAGTAGTCCTGTACTGTTATGTTGATTCAGTCAGTAGTCCTGTACTGTTATGTTGATTCCCAGTAGTCCTGTACTGTTATGATTCAGCCAGTAGTCCCAGTCAGTAGTCCTGTACTGTTATGTTGATTCAGTCAGTAGTCCTGTACTGTTATGTTGATTCAGTCAGTAGTCCTGTACTGTTATGTTGATTCAGTCAGTAGTCCTGTACTGTTATGTTGATTCAGTCAGTAGTCCTGTACTGTTATGTTGATTCAGTCAGTAGTCCTGTACTGTTATGTTGATTCAGTCAGTAGTCCTGTACTGTTATGTTGATTCAGTCAGTAGTCCTGTACTTTTATGTTGATTTCAGTAGTCAGTAGTCCTGTACTGTTATGTTGATTCAGTCAGTAGTCCTGTACTGTTTATGTTGATTCAGTAGTCCTGTAGTATGTTGTCAGTCAGTAGTCCTGTACTGTTATGTTGATTCAGTCAGTAGTCCTGTACTGTTATGTTGATTCAGTCAGTAGTCCTGTACTGTTATGTTGATTCAGTCATTAGTCCTGTACTGTTATGTTGATTCAGTCAGTAGTCCTGTACTGTTATGTTGATTCAGCCAGTAGTCCTGTACTGTTATGTTGATTCAGCCAGTAGTCCTGTACTGTTATGTTGATTCAGCCAGTAGTCCTGTACTGTTATGTTGATTCAGCCAGTAGTCCTGTACTGTTATGTTGATTCAGTCAGTAGCCCTGTACTGTTATGTTGATTCAGTCAGTAGTCCTGTACTGTTATGTTGATTCAGTCAGTAGTCCTGTACTGTTATGTTGATTCAGCCAGTAGTCCTGTACTGTTATGTTGATTCAGTCAGTAGTCCTGCTACCTGTTATGGTGATATCATGACAGCCGATGCGGCACATTGAAGCCAGTCAAAGCATCACTTCCCTCCATTCTCCTAAGACAGGCTGTCCATCTCTGCTGACACGTTGGCAGACTTGATTTATATTTTATGATAAACACGTGGTAGTCCTGAGTTCCTCACGTGGTAGTCCTGAGTTCCTCACGTGGTAGTCCTGAGTTCCTCACGTGGTAGTCCTGAGTTCCTCACGTGGTAGTCCTGAGTTCCTCACGTGGTAGTCCTGAGTTCCTCACGTGGTAGTCCTGAGTTCCTCACGTGGTAGTCCTGAGTTCCTCACGTGGTAGTCCTGAGTTCCTCACGTGGTAGTCCTCACTCCCTCACACTGTATGGTGTTTTTATGTGGTGAATAAGCTGCTGTGGTGTTGAGGGATGATAGGTGCACTATGGATGAGGCCGTGTTAATTTTGACACTTTTTTTTCTTCGATTTAGCCCAGTCTTATTAATGTTAACTAACATGTCATTAAGTCTCAGTCCCATTTTTGTCATTTGATTCATTATAGTTATTGTCAAAATGATGAAAACAGAGGGCCATTTTAGTCAAGTAAATGACATTTCATTTGTCACTTAAAAAAATAAAACGCTTATTTAACTAGGCAAGTCAGTTAAGAACAAATTCTTATTTACAATGACGGCCTACTGGGGAACTACTCTAACCACTAAGCTACCCTGCCGCCCCTCCACTCTAACCACTAGGCTACCTGCCGCCCCTCCACTCTAACCACTAAGCTACCCTGCCGCCCCTCCACTCTAACCACTAGGCTACCTGCCGCCCCTCCACTCTAACCACTAAGCTACCCTGCCGCCCCTCCACTCTAACCACTAGGCTACCTGCCGCCCCTCCACTCTAACCACTAGGCTACCCTGCCGCCCCTCCACTCTAACCACTAGGCTACCCTGCCGCCCCTCCACTCTAACCACTAGGCTACCCTGCCGCCCCTCCACTCTAACCACTAGGCTACCCTGCCACCCCGCTCACATTTTGTATGAACCTATAGTAAACATAAATCACTGACTTCCATGTGCACAAACACACACTTAACAAACATTTCAAAAGATTTGACTGAGTTACAATTAATATAAGGAAATCAGTAAATTGAAAGGAATATTAGGTCCTAAATGTGTTGGATATATATATAATTTTTTTTTAAGTAAGGGGATCAGAAACGCAGACAGTATCACAGCAGGCCACCTGTGCTGTTATGTAACTACAACTAGACAGATGGTTGAGAGGGAGAGAGAGACATCAGATGGAGAGAAATACAGATGGGTCGTGGGGTCTGTATGTCTTTACAATGAACAGATGGGTGTCGTTGGTGTGGTCTGTATGTTGTTACAATGAACAGATGGGTGTAGTCTGCCGTCTGTATGTCTTTACAATGAACCGATGTACACAGTGTGCCTATTGTTCTTTTGGCTTTACAAGCTGTTACCGACCCGGTAATTACATGACTCAGTGTTGTGTGATAATTAGCTCCAGTTTATTCTCAGGGAGTAGATCAGCTTCTATACTGCAGATAGTAGCTTCCATCAACGTAATTATCTGCATCATTTCCAATCAATCTCTCTATATATTTTTAAATTACACTACATGGCCAAAAGTACATGCTTGTCGAACATCTCATTCCACAATGAAGGGTTGGTCCTCCCTTTGCTGCTATAACAGCCTCCATGCCAAGATTGTGCACATATGCCATCAAGGCAAGGTTTTCTACTTTGAAGAAAGTCAAATCTAAAATATATTTTTGATTTGTTTAACACTTTTTTGGTTACTACATGATTCCATGTGTTATTTTATAGTTTTATTTATTTATATTTCATAGTTTTGATGTCTTCACTATTATTGTACAAATAAAGAAAAACCCTTGAATGAGTAGTTGTGTCCGAACTTTTGACTGATACACACTATTCAGACCCCTTGACTTTTTCCACATTTTTTTTGTTAGTTTCATCCTTATCCTCATTATAGAAAAGCAAAAAGATGTATGTTTAGAATTTTTTGCTAATAAAAATTTACATAAGTAAATTAACAATTTACATAAGTATTCAAACCGTTTACTTTGTTGAAGCACCTTTGGCAGCGATTACAGCCTCGAGTCTTCTTGGGTATGACGCTACCAAGCTTGGCACACTTGTATTTGGGGAGTTTCTCCCATTCTTCTCTGCAGATCCTCTCAAGTTCTGTCAGGTTGGATGAGAACATCATGCACAGCTATTTTCAGGTCTCTCCAGAGATGTTCGGCCGGGTTCAAGTCCGGGCTCTGGCTGGGTCACTCAAGGACATTGAGACTTGTCCCGAAGCCCCTCCTGCGCTGTCTTGGCTGTGTGCTTAGGGTTGTTATTCTGTTGGAAGGTGAACCTTCACCCCAGTCTGAGGTCCTGAGTGCTCAGGTTTTCATCAAGGATCTTTCTGTACTTTACTCTGTTCATCTTTGCCTTGATCCTGACAAGTCTCCCAGTCTCTGTTGCTGAAAAACATCCTCATAGCATGATGCTGCCACCACCATGCTTCACCGTAAGGACATTGCCAGGTTTCCTCCAGACGTAACATATAATGTTGGTTTCATCAGAACAGAGAATCTTGTTTCTCATGACCTAAGAAGTTTTAGGTGCCTTTTGGCAACTCCAAGTGGTCTGTCATGTGCCTTTTACTGAAGGGGTGGCTTCTGTCTGGCCACTCTACCATAAAGGCCTGTTTGGTAGAGTGCTGCAGAGATGGTTGTCCTTCTGGAAGGTTCTCCCATCTCCACAGAGGAACTCTAGAGCTCTGTCAGAGTGACCATCGGGTCTTGGTTAGCTCCCTGACCAAGGCCCTTCTCTGATTGCTCAGTTTGGCCAGAGCGCCAGCTCTAGGAAGAGTCTTGGTGGTTCCAAACTTCTTCCATTTAAGAATGATGGAAGCCACTGTGTTCTTGGGGACCTTCAGTGCTGCAGCAATTTTTTGTGCATCGACACAATCCATTCTCGAAGCTCTACGGACAATTTCTTCATCCTCATGGCTTGGTTTTCTGCTTTGACATGCACTGTCAACTGTGGGACCTTATATAGACAGGTGTGGGCCTTTCCAAATCATGTCCAATCAATTGAATTTACAACAGATGGACTCAAGTTGGAGACACATCTCAAGGATGATCAATGGAGCAGGATGCACCTGAGCTCAATTTCGAGTCTCATAGCAAGAGGTTTGAATACTTAGTTTAATAAGGATTTTTTGTTTGAATTTGTAATTCAAATTATGTAAATACCATATTTCTGTTTATTTTTATTTTTTATACATTTGCTAACATTTCTAAAAACCTTTTCGCTTTGTCATAATGGTTGTCATGGATCCCTCCGGGAACCTTCATTACACACACCTGTCCCCTATTTCCCACTGATTAGTACTTGTATAAGTGTGTCCTTTGGTTTCCATTGGGCTGTCCGTTATTGTTACAATGCCCGTTGGTGCGTGTGAGTACCTGTGCTGTGTGTTTTGGGCTTTCGTGCCATTGTGGATTGTGCAGATGATTGTCAGGACCCGGTTTCGAACCTGGGTCTCCGGAGTGAGAAACAGTCACTTAACCAACTGAGCCACGAATAGACAGCAGAACCCAGAAGATGAGGCAGACACAGCAGTACTTAAGACGGTGTATTTAATGAAGAAAAAATCCTAAAAATAAAAAATGGCAAATCCAAAAGGTGGAAGGAAAAACACAAAAAGATCTAAAAAGAAACTCACCAAAACTAAACTAAAACAAAAAACAGAATACCACAAGAACGTTACCCGGAATCGACAAGAGCACACAGAACACTAGGGCAGGGTGCCAACATACAAACACAGAGCACAGAACTGAGGGAAACAAAGGGTTTAAATACAATCAGGGAAACGAGACACAGGTGCAAACAATAATGGGGTCAAGGGAAAAACACAGGGACAAAAAGCACAATGGGGACATCTACTGACAAACAACTGGAACAACCCTGGCCAAATCCTGACAGAATCCCCCTAGGAACGGCTCCTGACGTTCCTACCAGCTCTCTCAGGGTGGAGGACCCTGAACTGACGAATGAGGTCAGGGTCCAGGATGTCTTTGGCAGGAACCCAGGAGCGCTCCTCAGGACCGTAGCCTTCCCAGTCCACCAGATACTGCCAGGACCGCTGCACCCGGCGGGAATCCAGTATCCGGTGGACGGTATAAGCCGGCTGGCCTCCAATGACACGAGGCGGAGGGGGAGGTCTGTCTGCCGGGACAAGGAGAAAAAACAACAGGTTTTAACAAAGACACATGAAATGTGGGATTAATCTTAAGGGATCTGGGTAAGTGTGGCGATAAGAAACTGGGTTAACTCTCCTGGCAACCTTGAAGGGACCGATGTATTTTGGGACAGCTTGCGAGACTCCACCCGTAGAGGTAAGTCTCTTGTGGAGAGCCAGACTCTCTGGCCGGGCGCAGGTTAGGCCCGGGACGGCGACGTCTGTTGGCTTGTTGTTGATACCTCTGTGAGGAACGCATCAGATTAAGACGGGTCTTCCTCCACATAAGCCGACAGCGTCTGACGAATCTCAAGGCTGAAGGCACACTGACTTCTGCCTCCTGGTCCGGGAACAATGGAGGAGCATAGCCAAACTGACACTCGTGCGGGGACATACCAGTGGAGGAGGAGCGCAAGGTGTTGTGCGCGTATTCGGCCCAAACAATAAAGGATGACCATGTGGACGGGTTGTCACGAGTCATACATCGGAGGGTGGTTTCCAGCTCTTGATTCATCTCTCTGTTTGGCCGTTGGACTCCGGATGGTACCCTGAAGATAGACTGGCAGAAGCCCCCATGAGTTGGCAGAAGGCCTTCCAAAACCTTGAGGCGAACTGGGGACCTCTGTCAGAAACCACATCTTGAGGAATGCCGAAGACTCGGAACACATGATTAATTACCAACTCAGCCGTTTCCTTGGCAGAAGGTAACTTAGTCAGAGGGACGAACCTGGCCGCCTTTGAAAACCTGTCGATTATGACTAGGATAGTAGTATTGCCATGGGATGGAGGAAGTCCAGTAATAAAGTCCAATGAGATATGGGACCAGGGTCTGTGGGGAACAGGTAAAGGGTGAAGGAGTCCTTGAGGGCGGAGGTGAGAAGATTTGCCCTGGCAGCACACGGGGCAGGCATTGACGAAAGTGGCAACGTCTTCTCTTATGGTAGGCCACCAGAACTTACGCTGGATGAACTCCAAGGTGCGACCTACGCCCGGATGACAGGTGAGGCGAGAGGAGTGCCCCACAGAAGGACCTGAGTCCTCACTGCCTTGGGGACAAACAACCGATTGGCAGGGCCTCCTTTAGGGTCCGGTTCGCTAGCTTGAGCACGTCTCACGGTATCCTCAACTTGCCACGAGATCGGAGCCACAATCTTAGCAGCAGGAAGGACAGGCATGTCCGTGTCATCTCGAATGGCAGGAGCGTAGACTCGGGACAGGGCATCCGGTTTGAGATTCTTCGACCCGGGCCGATAGGTGAGGATAAACTGGAATCGATTGAAGAAAAGAGACCATCTAGCTTGTCTAGAGTTCAATCGCTTCGCCTGCTGGATATACTCCAGATTTTTGTGGTCCGTAAGCACTTGAAACGGGTGAGAAGCCCCCTCGAGCCAGTGTCTCCATTCCTTCAATGCCATCTTAACCGCTAGGAGTTCACGATCCCCCACATCGTAGTTCCTCTCAGTCGGGGTAAGCCGGTGTGAGAAGAAAGCGCACGGATGAAGCTTCTTGTCTTCACCCCTCTGAGACAGGACAGCTCCGACACCAACCTCTGATGCGTCTACCTCCACCACAAATGGTTCATCCGTAGTCGGTAGTATCAGGATGGGAGCAGAGAGGATGCGCTGCTTGAGTCCTTGGAAGGCCGTCTCAGCTTCTCTTCCCCAAAAAACCTTGCATTGCCACCTTTGGTTAAAGCTGAGAGAGGAGCTGCCACCAAACTGAAGTTCTTGATGAACTTGCGGTAAAAGTTTGTGAAGCCCAGGAAACGCTGAACATCCTTAACGGATTTGGGGGTGGGCCAATCCGCTACCGCCCCTACCTTCCTAGGGTCCATTTGGATTCGACCGGGTTCCACTACAAATCCCAGGAATTGTACTCGGGATGAATGGAATTCACATTTTCCGGCTTAACGTACAGATGGCTGTCCAGGAGGCGTTTGAGTACTTGTCTGACATGCTTAGTGTGTTCTTGAAGGGAGCTCGAAAAGATGAGGATGTCATCCAAGTAAACGAACACAAATATGTTAAGCATATCCCTAAGCACATCGTTTATGAGCGCTTGGAACACCGCTGGGGCGTTGGTCAGGCCGAAGGGCATCACCAAGTATTCATAGTGACCAGTAGGCGTGTTGAAAGCGGTCTTCCACTCGTCACCAGGTCTGATCCGCACAAGATGGTATGCGTTCCGCAGGTCAAGCTTAGTGAAAACAACTGCTTCCTGGAGCAGCTCGAAGGCTGTGGCCATAAGGGGTAGCGGGTAACGGTTACGGACGGTTATGTCATTGAGTCCCCGGTAGTCGATGCAAGGACGTAACCCACCGTCTTTCTTGGCCACAAAGAAAAACCCTGCTCCCGCCGGGAGGTGGATGGACGCATGAGGCCTGCTTCCAGAGAGTCCTTGATGTAGGTATCCATAGCAGCTCGTTCGGGTGGAGATAGGGAAAAGATCCGACCCCTGGGGGGGCAAGTGCCCGGAAACAGGTCGATGGGGCAATCGTAAGATCTATGGGGTGGTAGCATGGTGGCCCTCTGTTTGCTAAACACCAGTTTGAGGTCATGGTAACACTCGGGAACTCGGGTCAGGTCGATGGATTCTAAAGACTCGGGAGTAGAACTCGGGGAATTCTGGAAAATACAAGTAGCTTGGCACGTAGGACCCCACTGCTTGATAGTGCCCACAGACCAGTCGATGTGAGGGTTATGGCTGTGAAGCCAGGGGTATCCAAGGACGAGAGGGAACTCGGAACAGGAGATCAAATGAAAGTTCATCAATTCCTGGTGTTGTGAAACTGAAAGTCTCAAGGAGGTAGTGACATGAGTGACAAGTCCAGATCCCAAAGGGCTTCCATCCAATGTAGTAACCCTCATGGGGTCACTTAGAGGTTCAGAGGGAACGCCATTCTCCTTCGCCCAGACACCATCCATGAAGTTACCTGCGGCTCCAGAGTCTACCAAGGCTTGAAGGTGAAGCTTGTGGTTGTCCCAGGAGAGGGTGACTGGAATGAGCAGACGGGAGTTGGACGGATGGGAGGAGGTTATGTTTCCCGTTACAGTTCCCCCGGTCTGTACGGGACAGAGCGTTTCCCTGGAGCCCGGGACACGTGGAACGGAAATGGCCCGGTTTGCCGCAATATAGACAGCGTCGCTCCCTCATCCGGCGGTCTCTCTCAGCCTGGGAGATGCGTCAATCTGCATGGGTTCCGGTGGAGCCAGTGATGATAAAGGTGGGGACTCGGAGCTGGGACTGATAGGGGCTAGAGGTCTACGGTTGAGTTCTCTCTCTCAGACGCTGGTCAATGCGTGAGGCCAACTTGATCAGGGACTCGAGATTGTCCGGTGGTTCCCGAGTGGCCAGTTCATCTTGGATAGTGTCGGAAAGGCCTTTCAGAAAGCACACCGTGAGCGCCTCGTTGTTCCAGCCACTCGCTGCTGCTACCGTGCGGAACTGGATGGCATAGTCCGTCACGCTGCGCCAACCTTGATGGAGAGTCAGGAGCTGTTTGGCTGAGTCAGAACCACTGCTTGGGCCTTGAAACACTCGTTTGAATTCCTCAGCAAAGGCAGAGTAGCTGGCACAGCAGGAACTATGGGCATCCCACACAGCAGTAGCCCAGGCCAGGGCTTTTTCCGACAGCAGGGTGATGATATATGCGATCTTAGACCGGTCGGTGGGAAACGACGAGGGTTGCAGCTCAAAGGAGAGAGAACATTGAGTGAGAAACCCTTTACAAGCACTTGGATCACCTGAGAACCGTTGGGGAGGTGGAAGACGAGGTTCAGCCAGGGGGTTAACTGCCATGGGTACGTGAACTTGAGGTACTGGGACGGGAACTGTTGCCGGGGTAAGTCGATCAGACATTTGCTTAATGGAAGTCAGCATCTCCGACAGAAGATGAGAATGTCTTGCCATTAAGGCCTCTTGCTGAACCAGGGCGGCTTCGTGGCGTTGGACAGTCTCCTGGTGGTGGGACAGCGTGGCAAAAAGGTCCTGGAAACTGGCTGCCTCTGGGTTCATTTTTGGCTCTGTGTTTCTGTCAGGACCGGTTTGAACCTGGGTCTCCGGAGTGAGAAACAGTCACTTAACCAACTGAGCCACGAATAGACAGCAGAACCCAGAAGATGAGGCAGACACAGCAGTACTTAAGACGGTGTATTTAATGAAGAAAAATCCTAAAAATAAAATGGCAAATCCAAAAGGTGGAAGGAAAAACACAAAAAGATCTAAAAAGAAACTCACCAAAACTAAACTAAAACAAAAAAACAGAATACCACAAGAACGTTACCCGGAATCGACAAGAGCACACAGAACACTAGGGCAGGGTGCCAACATACAAACACAGAGCACAGAACTGAGGGAAACAAAGGGTTTAAATACAATCAGGGTAAACGAGACACAGGTGCAAACAATAATGGGGTCAAGGGAAAAACACAGGGACAAAAAGCACAATGGGGACATCTACTGACAAACAACTGGAACAACCCTGGCCAAATCCTGACAGATGATTACAGGTCTTGTGTGTTAACTTCATTGTGCGCTTTCGTGTTATTTATTCAAGGAATTTTTCGCTTCTTTACTTGGGTTTCAACCCTGTGTTTTGAATAGTGTTTGTTTTGTTCTTCGTCCTTACATGACACCATAATTTGGTTACAATAAAAAAAAACTGTTACGCAATCTTGTTTCTGTCTCCCAAACTCATTTATACCAGCGTGACAATGGGGTATTGATTTACCCAGTTTATCAATAGAAATGTACCATTCAAATAAATGTTTACCGTTATGTTGTTTTAGCTTGATTGGTAAAAAAAAAAAAAAGTCAAATTGATTATATGGTTGTCTAATTGATTAATTCAATCACTAATTTCAAATGTAGTGATATTGAACTTATCAGCTCTGTCTGATCAAGTTCTGTGACTGGCTAATACACAGTGGTGTCGTTTTATATCGAGTGATGGTATCGCGGATACTAAACCCCGTATATCCGTGAACAAAAGCCCAAATTCTGGCTTTACGAGACAACGCTAAAACAAACCCTCCGCCTTTCTTTCTCCTTTTCTTCAGATTTACAACAAAATGTGTGAAATGTCTTGGGGGGCTAGAGGCTTTGAGAGCTTTTTTTTTAAAGCTCTAATTCAAAAGAAATGCAATTATCAACTGAAGCAGATTTAGTTTTAGTAGCTAGACATTTCGCTTATGTCACTAATGACGCCTGAACACCCCTCTGTGAACCTAACAGATGGCTGAACACCCCTCTGTGAACCTAACAGATGGAGTAAGTCCTAAATGGCACCCTAAGCACTAATCAAGAAGTGCGGTGCCATTTTGGGACGTAGCCTGTGTTCTTTGATATGTTGCCAAGCAGAGAGAGAGAGAGAGAGAAACGCATTGATTGCTTAGAAACTGCTTCTGCGGGAGAAGCTCTGGGGCATCACCTCAGTCTGGGCTCTGAGCAATAATTGTAGGCAGCCCAGACTCCCAGTACAGGCTAGCAGTGAGTTAGTGGAGCTAACATGATGCAGCCCAGACTCCCAGTACAGGCTAGCTGTGAGTTAGTAGAGCAGGCATGATGCAGCCCAGACTCTCAGTACAGGCTAGCTGTGAGTTAGTAGAGCTAACATGATGCAGCCCAGACTCTCAGTACAGGCTAGCAGTGAGTTAGTAGAGCTAACATGATGCAGCCCAGACTCCCAGTACAGGCTAGCAGTGAGTTAGTAGAGCTAACATGATGCAGCCCAGACTCCCAGTACAGGCTAGCAGTGAGTTAGTGGAGCTAACATGATGCAGCCCAGACTCCCAGTACAGGCTAGCAGTGAGTTAGTGGAGCTAACATGATGCAGCCCAGACTCCCAGTACAGGCTAGCAGTGAGTTAGTGGAGCTAACATGATGCAGCCCAGACTCCGAGTACAGGCTAGCAGTGAGTTAGTGGAGCTAACATGATGCAGCCCAGACTCCCAGTACAGGCTAGCAGTGAGTTAGTGGAGCTAACATGATGCAGCCCAGACTCCCAGGCTATCCGTGAGTTAGTAGAGCTAACATGATGCAGCCCAGACTCCCAG
>NW_027015630.1:0-11229 GCF_036934945.1 Oncorhynchus masou masou
CTCTGAGAGAGAGAGAGAGAGACTGATACCTCTGAGAGAGAGAGAGAGAGAGAGAGAGAGAGACTGATACCTTCTGGAGAGAGAGAGAGAGAGAGAGAGAGAGAGAGAGAGAGAGAGAGAGAGAGACTGATACCTCTGGAGAGAGAGAGAGAGAGAGACTGATACCTCTGGAGAGAGAGAGAGAGAGAGAGAGAGAGACTGATACCTCTGGAGTAGAGAGAGAGAGAGAGAGACTGATAATTTCTGGAGAGAGAGAGAGAGAGAGAGACTGATACCTCTGAGAGAGAGAGAGAGAGAGAGAGAGAGACTGATACCCTCTGGAGAGAGAGAGAGACTGATACCTCTGGAGAGAGAGAGAGAGAGACTGATGCTCAAGAGAGAGAGAGAGGAGAGAGAGAGAGAGAGAGAGAGAGAGAGACTGATAACTCTGGAGAGAGAGAGAGACTGATACCTCTGAGAGAGAGAGAGAGAGAGAGAGAGAGAGACTCTGGAGAGAGATAGAGAGGAGAGAGAGAGACTGATACCTCTGAGAGAGAGAGAGGGAGAGACTGATACCTCTGGAGAGAGAGAGAGAGAGAGAGACTGATACCTCTGGGGAGGAGAGAGAGAGAGAGAGAGACTGATACCTCTGGAGAGAGAAAGAGAGACTGATACCTCTGGAGAGAGAGAGAGAGAGAGAGACTGATACCTCTGGAGAGAGAGAGAGAGAGAGAGAGAGAGAGAGAGAGAGAGAGAGAGAAGAGAGAGACTGATACCTCTGGAGAGAGAGAAAGAGAGACTGATACCTCTGGAGAGAGAGAGAGAGAGAGACTGATACCTCTGGAGAGGGAGAGAGAGACTGATACCTCTGGAGAAAGAGAGAGAGACTGATACCTCTGGAGAGAGAGAGAGAGAAAGAGAGACTGATACCTCTGGAGAGAGAGAAAGAGAGACTGATAACTCTGGAGAGAGAGAGAGAGAAAGAGAGACTGATACCTCTGGAGAGAGAGAGAGAGAGAGAGAGAGATACCTCTGAGAGAGAGAGAGAGAGAGACTGATACCTCTGGAGAGAGAGAGAGAGAGACTGATACCTCTGAGAGAGAGAGAGAGAGAGACTGATACCTCTGGAGAGAGAGAGAGAGAGAGAGAGACTGATACCTCTGAGAGAGAGAGAGAGAGAGAGACTGATAGAGAGAGAGAGAGAGAGAGAGAGAGACTGATACCTCTGGAGAGAGAGAGAGAGAGAGACTGATACCTCTGGAGAGAGAGAGAGAGACTGAGAGAGAGAGCACTCTGAGAGAGACTCTGGAGAGAGAGAGAGAGAGACTGATACCTCTGGAGAGAGAGAGAGAGACTGATACCTCTGGAGAGAGAGAGAGAGAGAGACTGATACCTCTGGAGAGAGAGAGAGAGAGACTGATACCTCTGGAGAGAGAGAGAGAGAGAGAGAGATACTGATGCACCTCTGGAGAGAGAGAGAGAGAGAGACTGATACCTCTGGAGAGAGAGAGAGAGAGAGAGAGAGAGACTGGATACCTCTGGAGAGAGAGAGAGAGACTGATACCTCTGGAGAGAGAGAGAGAGAGAGAGAGACTGATACCTCTGGAGAGAGAGAGAGAGAGAGAGAGATACCTCTGGAGACTGAGACCTCTGGAGAGAGAGAGAGACTGATACCTCTGGAGAGAGAGAGAGAGAGAGACTGATACCTCTGGAGGAGAGAGAGAGAGAGAGAGAGACTGATACCTCTGAGAGAGAGAGAGAGAGAGAGAGAGAGAGAGAGACAGATAACTCTGGAGAGAGAGAGAGAGGGAGAGAGAGAGAGAGACTGATACCTCTGGAGAGAGAGAGAGAGGGAGAGAGAGACTGATACCTCTGGAGAGAGAGAGAGAGAGAGAGAGAGAGACCCTCTGAGACCTCTGGAGAGAGAGAGAGAGAGAGACTCTGGAGAGAGAGAGAGAGAGAGAGAGAGAGACTGATACCTCTGAGAGAGAGAGAGAGAGATACCTCTGGAGAGAGAGACCTCTGGAGAGAGAGAGAGAGACTGATACCTCTGGAGAGACCCTGGAGAGAGAGACTGATACACTCTGGAGAGAGAGAGACTGATACCTCTGGAGAGAGAGAGAGAGACTGATACCTCTGAGAGAGAGAGAGAGAGAGAGAGAGAGAGACTGATACCTCTGGAGAGAGAGAGAGAGGAGAGAGAGAGACTGATACCTCTGGAGAGAGAGAGACTGATACCTCTGGAGAGAGAGACTGATACCTCTGGAGAGAGAGAGACTGATACCTCTGGAGAGAGAGAGAGAGAGAGAGACTGATACCTCTGGAGAGAGAGAGAAAGACTGAGGGACCTCTGAGAGAGCGAGAGGGACAGGAGAGAGAGAGAGAGAGACACCTCTGAGAGAGAGAGAGACAGAGAGAAAGAGAGGGGACGGACAGAGAGAGAGAGAGGGACGGACAGAGAGAGACAGGGACCGGACAGAGAGAGAGAGGGACGGACAGAGAGAGAGAGGGGGACGGACAGAGAGAGAGAGGGACGGACAGAGAGAGAGAGAGAGGGACGGAGAGAGAGAGAGCGGGGACGGACAGGAGAGAGAGAGAGGGGGGACGGAGAGAGACAGAGAGAGGGGACGGACAGAGAGAGAGAGAGAGACGGAGAGAGAGAGAGGGGACTGGAGAGAGAGAGAGAGGGGGACGGACAGAGAGAGAGAGAGAGAGAGGGGACGGACAGAGAGAGAGAGAGAGGGGACGGACAGAGAGAGAGGGGGACGGACAGAGAGAGAGAGAGAGAGGGGACGGACAGAGAGAGAGAGAGAGGGGAGACAGAGAGAGAGAGAGAGAGAGGGGGACGGACAGAGAGAGAGAGAGGGGACTGGACAGAGAGAGAGAGGGGGACGGACAGAGAGAGAGAGAGAGAGAGGGGGACGGACGGACAGAGAGAGGGGGACGGACAGAGAGAGAGAGGGGGACGGACAGAGAGAGAGAGAGAGAGAGGGGGACGGACTGGGGAGAGAGAGAGAGAGGGCGGACAGAGAGAGAGAGAGAGAGGGGGACGGACACAGAGAGAGAGAGAGAGAGGGACGGACAGAGGGAGAGAGAGAGGGGGGACGGACAGACAGAGAGAGAGAGAGGGGGACGGACAGAGAGAGAGAGAGAGGGACGGACAGAGAGAGAGGGGGACGGACAGAGAGAGAGAGAGAGGGGGACGGACAGAGAGAGAGGGGACGAGACAGAGAGAGGAGAGGGACGGACAGAGAGAGAGAGAGGGGGACAGAGAGAGGGAGACAGAGGGGAGAGAGAGGGGACGGACAGAGAGAGGGGACGGACAGAGAGAGAGAGAGAGGGGGACGGACAGAGAGAGAGAGGGGGACGGACAGAGAGAGAGAGGGGGACGGACAGAGAGAGAGAGAGAGAGAGGGGGGACGGACAGAGAGAGAGAGACGGACAGGGGACGGACAGAGAGAGAGAGAGAGAGGGGGACGGACAGAGAGAGAGAGGGGACGGACAGAGAGAGAGGGGACGGACAGAGGAGAGAGAGAGGGGGACGGACAGAGGAGAAGAGAGAGGACAGGGGACGGACAGAGAGACAGGAGAGAGAGGGGACGGACAGAGAGAGAAGAGAGGGGACGGACAGAGGAGACGGACAGAGAGAGAGAGGGGGACGGACAGAGGAGAGGGACGGAGAGAGAGGGGGAGAGAGAGAGAGAGGGACGGACAGAGGGAGAGAGAGAGGGACGGACAGAGAGAGAGAGGGGACGGACAGAGAGAGAGAGAGAGAGAGGGGACGGACAGAGAGAGAGAGAGGGGACGGACAGAGAGAGAGAGGACGGACAGAGGGAGAGAGAGGGGACGGACAGAGAGAGAGAGAGGGGGACGGACAGAGAGAGAGAGAAAGGGGGACGGACAGAGAGGGGAGAGAGAGGGGGACGGACAGAGAGAGAGAGGGGGACGGACAGAGAGAGAGAGAGAGGGGGACGGACAGAGAGAGAGAGAGGGGACAGACAGAGAGAGAGAGAGAGAGGGACGGACAGAGAGAGAGAGAGAGGGGACGGACAGAGAGAGAGAGGGGGACGGACAGAGAGACAGAGAGAGGGGAGGGACAGAGGGAGAGAGGGACGGGACAGAGGAGACAGAGAGGGACGGACAGACAGAGGGACGGACAGACAGAGGGACGGACGGACAGAGGGAGAGGGGGACGGACAGACAGAGGGGACGGACAGAGAGGGACGGGACAGAGGGACGGAGCGGGACAGAGGGACAGACAGAGAGAGGGACGGACAGAGAGAGAGAGAGGGACGGACAGAGAGAGACAGGAGAGAGGGGACGGACAGAGAGAGAGAGAGGGACGGACAGAGGGAGAGAGAGGGAGGGACAGACAGAGAGAGAGAGAGGGGACGGACAGAGAGAGAGAGAGAGAGGGACGGACAGAGAGAGGAGGGACGGACAGAGAGAGGGGACGGACAGAGAGAGAGAGAGAGGGGGACGGACAGACAGAGAGAGAGGGACGGACAGAGAGAGAGAGAGGGACGGACAGAGAGACCAGAGAGAGAGGGGGACGGACAGAGAGAGAGGGACGGACAGAGAGGGACGGACAGACAGAGGGACAGGACAGAGAGGGACGGACAGACAGAGGGACGGACAGACAGAGGGACGGACAGACAGAGGGACAGACAGAGAGAGGGACGGACAAAGAGAGCGAGAGGGACGGACAGAGAGAGAGAGGGACGGACAGAGAGAGAGAGGGACGGACAGAGAGAGAGAGAGGGACGGACAGAGAGAGAGAGAGGGACGGACAGACAGACAGAGAGAGGGACGGACAGAGAGAGAGAGGGACGGACGGACAGACAGAGGGACGGACGGAGGACAGACAGAGAGAGAGGGACGGACAGACCAGACAGAGAGAGAGGGGCGGACAGACAGACAGAGAGAGAGGGACGGACAGAGACAGACAGACAGAGGGAAGGACAGACAGACAGACAGGGACGGACAGGCAGACAGAGAGAGAAGGACAGACAGAGAGAGAGGGACGGACAGACAGAGGGACGGACAGACAGACAGAGAGAGAGGGACGGACAGACAGACAGAGGAGAGGGACGGACAGACAGAGAGAGAGGGACGGACAGGCAGACAGAGAGAGAGGGACGGACAGACAGAGAGAGAGAGAGGGACGGACAGACAGAGAGAGAGGGACGGACAGACAGAGAGAGAGGGGCGGACAGAGACAGAGGGACAGACAGACAGAGAGACGGACAGACAGACAGAGAGAGGGGGACGGACAGACAGACAGAGAGGGACAGAGAGAGAGAGTCAGAGGGACGGACAGACAGAGGGAGACAGAGAGAGGGACGGACAGACAGACAGAGGGACGGACAGGCAGACAGAGAGAGAGGGACGGACAGACAGACAGAGAGAGAGGGACGGACAGACAGACAGAGAGGGACGGACAGACAGACAGAGAGGGACGGACAGACAGACAGACAGAGGGACAGACAGAGAGGGACGGACAGACAGACAGAGCAGAGGGATGGACAGACAGACAGACAGAGAGGGACGGACAGACAGACAGAGAGAGAGACGGACAGACAGACAGACGGACAGACAGAGAGGGAGAGGGACGGACAGACAGAGGGACGGACAGACAGAGGGACGGACAGACAGAGAGGAGAGGGGGACGGACAGACAGACAGAGGGACGGACGGACAGACAGGGGACGGACAGACAGACAGAGGGGACGGACAGGGAGAGGGAGGGACGGACAGACAGAGAGAGAGGGACGGACAGACAGACAGACAGAGAGAGGGACGGACAGACAGAGAGAGAGGGACGGACAGGCAGACAGAGAGAGAGGGACGGACAGACCAACAGAGAGAGAGGGACGGACGGACAGAGAGAGGGACGGACAGACAGACAGAGAGAGAGGGACAGACAGACAGAGAGACAGACAGAGAGGGACGGACAGAGGGACAGAGAGGGACGGACGGACAGACAGAGAGAGAGGGACGGACAGACAGACAGAGAGGGACGGACAGACAGAGAGAGAGGGACGGACGGACAGAGAGAGAGAGGGACAGACAGAGAGGACGGACAGACAGAGAGAGAGAGGGGGACAGAGAGGGAGACAGACAGACAGACAGAGGACAGACAGACAGAGAGGGGACAGAGAGAGAGGGACGGACAGACAGACAGAGAGAGGGACGGACAGACAGAGAGAGAGAGGGGACGGACAGACAGAGGGACGGACAGACAGACAGACAGAGGGAGGGACGGACAGACAGACAGACAGACAGAGGGACGGACAGACAGACAGACAGACAGAGAGAGGGGGACAGACAGACAGACAGAGAGAGAGAGAGGGACAGACAGACAGACAGAGAGAGGGACGGACAGACAGAGAGAGAGGGACGGACAGACAGACAGAGAGATAGGGACGGACAGGCAGACAGAGAGAGAGGGACGGACAGACAGACAGACAGAGAGGGACGGACAGACAGAGACGGACAGACAGACAGAGAGGGACGGACAGGCAGACAGAGAGAGGGACGGACACAGACAGAGAGAGGGACGGACAGACAGACAGAGAGAGAGGGACGGACAGACAGACAGAGAGAGAGGGACGGACAGGCAGACAGACAGAGAGGGACGGACAGGCAGACAGAGAGGAGGGACGGACAGGCAGACAGAGAGGGACGGACAGACAGACAGAGGGACGGACAGACAGAGAGGGGGAGACAGACAGAGGGACGGACAGACAGAGAGACAGACAGGGGGACAGACAGACAGACAGAGAGGGACGGACAGACAGACAGACAGACAGAGAGAGGGACGGACAGACAGACAGAGAGAGGGACGGACAGACAGACAGACAGAGAGAGGGACGGACAGACAGACAGAGAGATAGGGACGGACAGACAGACAGAGAGATAGGGACGGACAGACAGACAGAGAGAGAGGGACGGACAGACAGACAGAGAGAGAGGGACGGACAGGCAGACAGAGAGGGGGACAGACAGACAGAGAGAGGGACGGACAGACAAGAGAGAGAGGGACGGACAGACAGAGAGAGGGACGGACAGACCAACAGAGGGACGGACAGAGGGACAGACAGACAGAGGGACGGACTGACAGACAGAGGGGACGGACAGACAGACAGAGGGGGACAGAGGGACGGACAGAGGGACGGACAGACAGACAGAGAGAGAGGGACGGACAGACAAACAGAGAGAGCGGGACGGACGGACGGACAGAGGGACGGACAGACAGAGGGACGGACAGACAGACAGAGGACGGACAGACAGACAGAGAGAGGGACGGACAGACAGACAGACAGAGAGACGGGACAGACAGACAGAGGACGGACAGACAGACAGAGGGACGGACAGACAGACAGACAGAGGGACGGACAGACAGACAGACAGGGAGGACAGACAGACAGACAGACAGAGAGGGACAGACAGACAGACAGAGAGAGAGGGACGGACAGACAGACAGACAGAGAGGGACGGACAGACAGACAGACAGAGAGGGACGGACAGACAGGGACAGACAGAGAGGGACGGACAGGAGACACAGAGAGAGGGACGGGACAGACAGAGGGACGGGACAGAGGGAGACAGACAGAGAGGGACGGACAGACAGACAGAGAGGGAGGGACGGACAGACAGAGAGACGGACAGACAGACAGAGAGGGACAGACAGACAGACAGAGAGGGATGGACAGACAGACAGACAGACAGAGGGATGGACAGACAGACAGAGAGGGATGGACAGACAGACAGACAGAGGGATGGACAGACAGACAGGGGAGGGACAGACAGACAGAGGACGGACAGACAGACAGACAGAGAGGGACGGACAGACAGACAGAGAGAGGGATGGACAGACGGACAGAGAGAGGACGGACAGACAGACAGGGACGGACAGACAGACAGACAGACAGAGAGAGAGGGACAGACAGACAGACAGACAGAGAGGGACGGACAGACAGACAGACAGAGAGGGACGGACAGACAGACAGACAGAGAGGGACGGACAGACAGACAGACAGACAGAGAGAGGGACGGACAGACAGACAGACAGACAGAGAGGGACGGACAGACAGACAGACAGAGAGGGACGGACAGACAGAGAGAGAGAGGGAGGGACGGACAGACAGACAGACAGAGAGGGACGGACAGACAGACAGACAGAGAGGGACGGACAGACAGACAGACAGAGAGGGACAGACAGACAGACGGACAGACAGAGAGAGAGAGAGGGACAGACAGAGAGAGAGAGGGACGGACAGAGAGAGAGAGAGGGACAGACAGACAGAGAGAGAGAGGGACGGACAGACAGAGAGAGAGGGACGGACAGAGAGAGAGAGGGACGGACAGAGAGAGAGAGGGACGGACAGAGAGAGAGAGGGACGGACAGAGAGAGAGAGAGGACGGACAGAGAGAGAGAGGGACAGACAGAGAGACAGAGAGAGGGACAGACAGAGAGAGAGAGGGACGGACAGAGAGACATTTCCCATGAAGTTAATTTCATATCACATGTAACAAGACAGTTTAGTTACCTGGAGGAAATGGATGTGATCCTCTGTGTGTGAGAGCTGCTCCAGCTCAGTGCTTCTCTTCCTCAGCTCAGCGATCTCCTGCTTCAGTTGCTCCAGGAGTCCTTCAGCTTGACTCACTTGAGCCTTCTCTTGGGCTCTGATCAGCTCCTTCACCTCAGAGCTCCTTCTCTCAATGGAGCGGATCAGCTCAGTAAAGATCTGATCACTGTCCTCCACTGCTGACTGTGCAGAGCGCTGGAGAGAGAGAGACAGAGAGACAGAGAGACAGAGAGAGAGACAGAGAGAGAGAGACAGAGAGAGAGAGACAGAGAGAGAGAGAGAGAGAGACAGAGAGAGAGAGACAGAGAGAGAGAGACAGAGAGAGAGAGAGAGACAGAGAGAGAGACAGAGAGACAGAGAGACAGAGAGACCAGAACTCTGGACTCCAGGTCCAGAACACCTCTTGGTCCTGCTCTACTCTCCTCCCTCCTGGACAGACAGGTACAGAGCACCTCTTGGTCCTGCTCTACTCTCCTCCCTCCTGGACAGACAGGTACAGAACACCTCTTGGTCCTGCTCTACTCTCCTCCCTCCTGGACAGACAGGTACAGAACACCTCTTGGTCCTGCTCTACTCTCCTCCCTCCTGGACAGACAGGTACAGAACACCTCTTGGTCCTGCTCTACTCTCCTCCCTCCTGGACAGACAGGTACAGAACACCTCTTGGTCCTGCTCTACTCTCCTCCCTCCTGGACAGACAGGTACAGAACACCTCTTGGTCCTGCTCTACTCTCCTCCCTCCTGGACAGACAGGTACAGAACACCTCTTGGTCCTGCTCTACTCTCCTCCCTCCTGGACAGACAGGTACAGAACACCTCTTGGTCCTGCTCTACTCTCCTCCCTCCTGGACAGACAGGTACAGAACACCTCTTGGTCCTGCTCTACTCTCCTCCCTCCTGGACAGACAGGTACAGAACACCTCTTGGTCCTGCTCTACTCTCCTCCCTCCTGGACAGACAGGTACAGAAACACCTCTTGGTCCTGCTCTCCTCTCCTCCCTCCTGGACAGACAGGTACAGAACACCTCTTGGTCCTGCTCTACTCTCCTCCCTCCTGGACAGACAGGTACAGAACACCTCTTGGTCCTGCTCTACTCTCCTCCCTCCTGGACAGACAGGTACAGAACACCTCTTGGTCCTGCTCTACTCTCCTCCCTCCTGGACAGACAGGTACAGAACACCTCTTGGTCCTGCTCTACTCTCCTCCCTCCTGGACAGACAGGTACAGAACACCTCTTGGTATATAATATATATCTCATATCATCATTCAGAACTTTAAGCATATCTTTGGGAGGACGTCCAGCCTGTTTGACAAAGATAAACAAAGAATTTTTTCCAAATTTGTGCTGACAAAATAATCAAATGTAATGTTTTTTAACAAAAACTCTACATGGAAAGCAGAAAGCTGTGATCAATTAAATACAACGTTAACTAGATATTATCTGTGTCATTTATAGCCTGGCACAGGCACAGATAGTAGTAAAACTACATTAAATACAACGTTAACTAGATATTATCTGTGTCATTTATAGCCTGGCAACGTTAACTAGATATTATCTGTGTCATTTATAGCCTGGCACAGATAGTAAAACTACATTAAATACAACATTAACTAGATATTATCTGTGTCATTTATAGCCTGGCACAGATAGTAAAACTAGATATTATCTGTGTCATTTATAGCCTGGCACAGATAGTAAAACTACATTAAATACAACGTTAACTAGATATTATCTGTGTCATTTATAGCCTGGCACAGATAGTAAAACTACTGTAGCGACCCGCACAGACAGCTGTGTGTTATGTGTTCGGCTAGTAGCTGGTTGTGTTGTACTTACCAGTTCCCAGTGTTCGCGGGGTCCGACATGCCAATCAACCTGCTATCTGCCAATCACAGGAATGCCTGGGATGTTCTGATGCCGGGCATCCTGGTGGTTGGCGGAGTGGCGTGGAGGGGCGGGGCATTGGAAGTTAAGCTTCAGCCTTTGTTCTCTCTCTGACGTCTGGGCTTCACAGAGAAGGTCCCGATTGGCTTGTGGGGTATCTTTCATTTATTTGGCGTGAGCTCAGGCCAAACAGTAGCCTGTGTAAAGTTGCTAATAAACCGTCAATTCGTAACTCAATCCTCTGTCTGGACAATTGTTCCTTTATGATCGAGTCAGGTCATTACACTACATTAAATACAACGTTAACTAGATATCATCGCCACATAACTTATGTCGAATTTAAGACACCGTTACCGTTAGTAACGTCTGTTACACTGTAACTTACAGGCAGCCTCACATAAAAACCTATTGGTTAACAAAGCTTTGATTATGACCAAAGTCTATAGTAGTGAAAACTCTCTCTATTCTAACTTACCACACATTCACATCACTGCCTCGACATGAATGTGTCCTGTCAGAGCCGTTTCCCGTCCGTTAACTGTTAACAGTCTCGAGCCCAGCTTAACCAATGAGCTACAAGGAGGACTGACAGTCGACCAGTACAGCAGCCTCTGCAGCAGCAGCCTCCCCCGGGTCCTAGTGCCCGCCCGGTAAGAGCGGTTAAGATGCGATGAACGGTTGACGGAGAGAAAATAAATCACAGAGAAAATATATTGACTGATATATTGAATTGTTTACAACTTCTTCTTCTATGATATAATGGAGGTCCTCAAA
>NW_027015631.1:0-11228 GCF_036934945.1 Oncorhynchus masou masou
GTACTACCAGTCATTAGTTTAGTTTTGTAGGTGGGGGGTGGGGGGGTACTACCAGTCATTAGTTTAGTGTTCCAGGTGGGGGGTGGTACTACCAGTCATTAGTTTAGTGTTCTAGGTGGGGTGGAGGTACTACCAGTCATTAGTTTAGTGTCTTAGGTGGGGGGGGGGTACTACCAGTCATTAGTTTAGTGTTCTAGGTGGGGTGGAGGTACTACCAGTCATTAGTTTAGTGTTCTAGGTGGGGTGGAGGTACTACCAGTCATTAGTTTAGTTTTCTAGGTGGGTGGGTGGGTACTACCAGTCATTAGTTTAGTGTTCTAGGTGGGGGGGGTACTACCAGTCATTAGTTTAGTGTTCTAGGTGGGGTGGAGGTACTACCAGTCATTAGTTTAGTGTTCTAGGTGGGTGGGTGGGTACTACCAGTCATTAGTTTAGTGTTCTAGGTGGGGTGGAGGTACTACCAGTCATTAGTTTAGTGTTCTAGGTGGGTGGGTGGGTACTACCAGTCATTAGTTTAGTGTTCTAGGTGGGTGGGTGGGTACTACCAGTCATTAGTTTAGTGTTCTAGGTGGGTGGGTGGGTACTACCAGTCATTAGTTTAGTGTTCTAGGTGGGTGGGTGGGTACTACCAGTCATTAGTTTAGTGTTCTAGGTGGGTGGGTGGGTACTACCAGTCATTAGTTTAGTGTTCTAGGTGGGGGGGGTACTACCAGTCATTAGTTTAGTGTTCTAGGTGGGGTGGAGGTACTACCAGTCATTAGTTTAGTGTTCTAGGTGGGTGGGTGGGTACTACCAGTCATTAGTTTAGTGTTCTAGGTGGGGTGGAGGTACTACCAGTCATTAGTTTAGTGTTCTAGGTGGGTGGGTGGGTACTACCAGTCATTAGTTTAGTGTTCTAGGTGGGTGGGTGGGTACTACCAGTCATTAGTTTAGTGTTCTAGGTGGGTGGGTGGGTACTACCAGTCATTAGTTTAGTGTTCTAGGTGGGGGGGAGGTACTACCAGTCACTAGTTTAGTGTTCTAGGTGGGTGGGTGGGTACTACCAGTCATTAGTTTAGTGTTCTAGGTGGGGTGGAGGTACTACCAGTCATTAGTTTAGTGTTCTAGGTGGGTGGGGGGGTACTACCAGTCATTAGTTTAGTGTTCTAGGTGGGTGGGGGTGGTACTACCAGTCATTAGTTTAGTGTTCTAGGTGGGGGGGGGGTACTACCAGTCATTAGTTTAGTGTTCTAGGTGGGGGGAGGTACTACCAGTCACTAGTTTAGTGTTCTAGGTGGGTGGGTGGGTACTACCAGTCATTAGTTTAGTGTTCTAGGTGGGGGGGGTACTACCAGTCACTAGTTTAGTGTTCTAGGTGGGTGGGGGGTACTACCAGTCATTAGTTTAGTGTTCTAGGTGGGTGGGTGGGTACTACCAGTCATTAGTTTAGTGTTCTAGGTGGGGGGGGGGGGGGTACTACCAGTCACTAGTTTAGTGTTCTAGGTGGGTGGGTGGGTACTACCAGTCACTAGTTTAGTGTTCTAGGTGGGTGGGTGGGTACTACCAGTCACTAGTTTAGTGTTCTAGGTGGGTGGGTGGGTACTACCAGTCATTAGTTTAGTGTTCTAGGTGGGGGGGAGGTACTACCAGTCACTAGTTTAGTGTTCTAGGTGGGTGGGTGGGTACTACCAGTCACTAGTTTAGTGTTCTAGGTGGGTGGGTGGGTACTACCAGTCACTAGTTTAGTGTTCTAGGTGGGTGGGTGGGTACTACCAGTCACTAGTTTAGTGTTCTAGGTGGGTGGGTGGGTACTACCAGTCATTAGTTTAGTGTTCTAGGTGGGTGGGTGGGTACTACCAGTCATTAGTTTAGTGTTCTAGGTGGGGGGGAGGTACTACCAGTCATTAGTTTAGTGTTCTAGGTGGGTGGGTGGGTACTACCAGTCACTAGTTTAGTGTTCTAGGTGGGTGGGTGGGTACTACCAGTCATTAGTTTAGTGTTCTAGGTGGGGTGGAGGTACTACCAGTCATTAGTTTAGTGTTCTAGGTGGGTGGGTGGGTACTACCAGTCATTAGTTTAGTGTTCTAGGTGGGTGGGTGGGTACTACCAGTCATTAGTTTAGTGTTCTAGGTGGGTGGGTGGGTACTACCAGTCATTAGTTTAGTGTTCTAGGTGGGTGGGTGGGTACTACCAGTCATTAGTTTAGTGTTCTAGGTGGGTGGGTGGGTACTACCAGTCATTAGTTTAGTGTTCTAGGTGGGTGGGTGGGTACTACCAGTCATTAGTTTAGTGTTCTAGGTGGGTGGGTGGGTACTACCAGTCACTAGTTTAGTGTTCTAGGTGGGTGGGTGGGTACTACCAGTCATTAGTTTAGTGTTCTAGGTGGGGTGGAGGTACTACCAGTCATTAGTTTAGTGTTCTAGGTGGGTGGGTGGGTACTACCAGTCATTAGTTTAGTGTTCTAGGTGGGTGGGTGGGTACTACCAGTCATTAGTTTAGTGTTCTAGGTGGGTGGGTGGGTACTACCAGTCATTAGTTTAGTGTTCTAGGTGGGGTGGGTGGGTACTACCAGTCATTAGTTTAGTGTTCTAGGTGGGTGGGTGGGTACTACCAGTCATTAGTTTAGTGTTCTAGGTGGGTGGGTGGGTACTACCAGTCATTAGTTTAGTGTTCTAGGTGGGTGGGTGGGTACTACCAGTCATTAGTTTAGTGTTCTAGGTGGGTGGGGGGGTACTACCAGTCATTAGTTTAGTGTCCTAGGTGGGGGGGGGGGTACTACCAGTCATTAGTTTAGTGTTCTAGGTGGGGGGGGGGGTACTACCAGTCATTAGTTTAGTGTTCTAGGTGGGGGGGGTACTACCAGTCATTAGTTTAGTGTTCTAGGTGGGTGGGTGGGTACTACCAGTCATTAGTTTAGTGTTCTAGGTGGGTGGGTGGGTACTACCAGTCATTAGTTTAGTGTTCTAGGTGGGTGGGTGGGTACTACCAGTCATTAGTTTAGTGTTCTAGGTGGGTGGGTGGGTACTACCAGTCATTAGTTTAGTGTTCTAGGTGGGTGGGGGGTACTACCAGTCATTAGTTTAGTGTCCTAGGTGGGGGGGGGTACTACCAGTCATTAGTTTAGTGTTCTAGGTGGGGGGGGTACTACCAGTCATTAGTTTAGTGTTCTAGGTGGGTGGGTGGGTACTACCAGTCAGTAGTTTAGTGTTCTAGGTGGGTGGGTGGGTACTACCAGTCATTAGTTTAGTGTTCTAGGTGGGGGGGGGTACTACCAGTCATTAGTTTAGTGTTCTAGGTGGGGGGGGGGGTACTACCAGTCATTAGTTTAGTGTTCTAGGTGGGTGGGTGGGTACTACCAGTCATTAGTTTAGTGTTCTAGGTGGGGGGGGTACTACCAGTCATTAGTTTAGTGTTCTAGGTGGGGGGGGGTACTACCAGTCATTAGTTTAGTGTTCTAGGTGGGGGGGGGTACTACCAGTCATTAGTTTAGTGTTCTAGGTGGGTGGGTGGGTACTACCAGTCATTAGTTTAGGGTTCTAGGTGGGTGGGTGGGTACTACCAGTCATTAGTTTAGTGTTCTAGGTGGGGGGGGGGTACTACCAGTCATTAGTTTAGTGTTCTAGGTGGGTGGGTGGGTACTACCAGTCATTAGTTTAGTGTTCTAGGTGGGGGGGGGTACTACCAGTCATTAGTTTAGTGTTCTAGGTGGGTGGGTGGGTACTACCAGTCATTAGTTTAGTGTTCTAGGTGGGTGGGTGGGTACTACCAGTCATTAGTTTAGTGTTCTAGGTGGGGGGGGGTACTACCAGTCATTAGTTTAGTGTTCTAGGTGGGTGGGTGGGTACTACCAGTCATTAGTTTAGTGTTCTAGGTGGGTGGGTGGGTACTACCAGTCATTAGTTTAGTGTTCTAGGTGGGTGGGTGGGTACTACCAGTCATTAGTTTAGTGTTCTAGGTGGGTGGGTGGGTACTACCAGTCATTAGTTTAGTGTTCTAGGTGGGTGGGTGGGGTACTACCAGTCATTAGTTTAGTGTTCTAGGTGGGGGGGGGTACTACCAGTCATTAGTTTAGTGTTCTAGGTGGGGGGGGTACTACCAGTCATTAGTTTAGTGTTCTAGGTGGGTGGGTGGGTACTACCAGTCATTAGTTTAGTGTTCTAGGTGGGTGGGTGGGTACTACCAGTCATTAGTTTAGTGTTCTAGGTGGGTGGGTGGGTACTACCAGTCATTAGTTTAGTGTTCTAGGTGGGTGGGTGGGTACTACCAGTCATTAGTTTAGTGTTCTAGGTGGGGGGGGGGGGTACTACCAGTCATTAGTTTAGTGTTCTAGGTGGGTGGGTGGGTACTACCAGTCAGTAGTTTAGTGTTCTAGGTGGGTGGGTGGGTACTACCAGTCATTAGTTTAGTGTTCTAGGTGGGGGGGGGGTACTACCAGTCATTAGTTTAGTGTTCTAGGTGGGGGGGGTACTACCAGTCATTAGTTTAGTGTTCTAGGTGGGTGGGTGGGTACTACCAGTCATTAGTTTAGTGTTCTAGGTGGGGGGGGGTACTACCAGTCATTAGTTTAGTGTTCTAGGTGGGGGGGGGTACTACCAGTCATTAGTTTAGTGTTCTAGGTGGGGGGGGTACTACCAGTCATTAGTTTAGTGTTCTAGGTGGGTGGGTGGGTACTACCAGTCATTAGTTTAGTGTTCTAGGTGGGTGGGTGGGTACTACCAGTCATTAGTTTAGTGTTCTAGGTGGTGGGGGTACTACCAGTCATTAGTTTAGTGTTCTAGGTGGGGGGAGGTACTACCAGTCATTAGTTTAGTGTTCTAGGTGGGTGGGTGGGTACTACCAGTCATTAGTTTAGTGTTCTAGGTGGGGGGGGGGGGTACTACCAGTCATTAGTTTAGTGTTCTAGGTGGGTGGGTGGGTACTACCAGTCATTAGTTTAGTGTTCTAGGTGGGTGGGTGGGTACTACCAGTCATTAGTTTAGTGTTCTAGGTGGGGGGGGTACTACCAGTCATTAGTTTAGTGTTCTAGGTGGGTGGGTGGTACTACCAGTCATTAGTTTATGTTCTAGTGTGGGTGGGGGGTACTACCAGTCATTAAGCTCTTAGTGTCCTAGGTGGGGGGGTACTACCAGTCATTAGTTTAGTGTTCGCTGTAGGTAGTACTACCAGTCATTAGTTTAGTGTTCAGGTGGGGGGGGTACTACCAGTCATTAGTTTAGTGTTCTAGGTGGGTGGGTGGGTACATCAGTCATTAGTTTAGTGTTCTAGGTGGGTGGGTGGGTACTGCAGTCATTAGTTTAGTGTTCTAGGTGGGTGGGTGGGTACTACCAGTCATTGTTTAGTGTTCTAGGTGGTGGGTGGGTACTACCAGTCATTAGTTTAGTGTTCTAGGTGGGGTGGGGGTACTACCAGTCATTAGTTTAGTGTTCTAGGTGGGGGGGGGGGGTACTACCAGTCATTAGTTTAGTGTTCTAGGTGGGGTGGGTACTACCAGTCATTAGTTTAGTGTTCTAGGTGGGTGGGTGGGTACTACCAGTCATTAGTTTAGTGTTCTAGGTGGGTGGGTGGGTACTACCAGTCATTAGTTTAGTGTTCTAGGTGGGTGGGTGGGTACTACCAGTCATTAGTTTAGTGTTCTAGGTGGGTGGGGGGGGTACTACCAGTCATTAGTTTAGTGTCCTAGGTGGGGGGTGGTACTACCAGTCATTAGTTTAGTGTTCTAGGTGGGGGTACTACCAGTCATTAGTTTAGTGTTCTAGGTGGGGGGGGGTACTACCAGTCAGTAGTTTAGTGTTCTAGGTGGGTGGGTGGGTACTACCAGTCATTAGTTTAGTGTTCTAGGTGGGTGGGTGGGTACTACCAGTCATTAGTTTAGTGTTCTAGGTGGGGGGGGGGGTACTACCAGTCATTAGTTTAGTGTTCTAGGTGGGGGGTACTACCAGTCATTAGTTTAGTGTTCTAGGTGGGGGGGGTACTACCAGTCATTAGTTTAGTGTTCTAGGTGGGGGGTGGTACTACCAGTCATTAGTTTAGTGTTCTGGGTGGGGGGTACTACCAGTCATTAGTTTAGTGTTCTAGGTGGGTGGGTGGGTACTACCAGTCATTAGTTTAGTGTTCTAGGTGGGGGGTGGGTACTACCAGTCATTAGTTTAGTGTTCTAGGTGGGGGGGTACTACCAGTCATTAGTTTAGTGTTCTAGGTGGGTGGGTGGGTACTACCAGTCATTAGTTTAGTGTTCTAGGTGGGTGGGTGGGTACTACCAGTCATTAGTTTAGTGTTCTAGGTGGGTGGGGGGTACTACCAGTCATTAGTTTAGTGTTCTAGGTGGGTGGGTGGGTACTACCAGTCATTAGTTTAGTGTTCTAGGTGGGGGGGTACTACCAGTCATTAGTTTAGTGTTCTAGGTGTTCTAGGGGGGGGGGGTACTACCAGTCATTAGTTTAGTGTTCTAGGTGGGTGGGTGGGTACTACCAGTCATTAGTTTAGTGTCCTAGGTGGGGGGTGGGTACTACCAGTCATTAGTTTAGTGTTCTAGGTGGGGGGTGGGTACTACCAGTCATTAGTTTAGTGTTCTAGGTGTGGGGGGGGGTACTACCAGTCATTAGTTTAGTGTTCTAGGTGGGTGGGGGGTACTACCAGTCATTAGTTTAGTGTTCTAGGTGGGGGGGGGTACTACCAGTCATTAGTTTAGTGTTCTAGGTGGGGGGGTACTACCAGTCATTAGTTTAGTGTTCTAGGTGGGGGGGGTACTACCAGTCATTAGTTTAGTGTTCTAGGTGGGTGGGTGGGTACTACCAGTCATTAGTTTAGTGTTCTAGGTGGGTGGGTGGGTACTACCAGTCATTAGTTTAGTGTTCTAGGTGGGTGGGTGGGTACTACCAGTCATTAGTTTAGTGTTCTAGGTGGGGGGGTACAGTCACTAGTTTAGTGTTCTAGGTGGGTGGGTGGGGTACTACCAGTCATTAGTTTAGTGTTCTAGGTGGGGGGAGGTACTACCAGTCACTAGTTTAGTGTTCTAGGTGGGTGGGTGGGTACTACCAGTCATTAGTTTAGTGTTCTAGGTGGGTGGGTGGGTACTACCAGTCATTAGTTTAGTGTTCTAGGTGGGGGAGGTACTACCAGTCACTAGTTTAGTGTTCTAGGTGGGTGGGTGGGGTACTACCAGTCATTAGTTTAGTGTTCTAGGTGGGTGGGTGGGGTACTACCAGTCATTAGTTTAGTGTTCTAGGTGGGTGGGTGGGGTACTACCAGTCATTAGTTTAGTGTTCTAGGTGGGGGGGAATTCTAAAAATCATTCTAAACCTGTTTTTGTTTTGTAATTGTTGTGTATTTTGTGTAGGTTGATGAGGAAAAAATATAATTTAATCCATTTTAGAATAAGGCTGTAACGTAACAAAATGTGGATAAAGTCAAGGGGTCTGAATACTTTCTGAATGTACTGTAGTTGAGGAGTTAGCAAGGTAACTTTTGTCAACTCTGAGTTCAACTTGGGTGAACTGGTACAGCGACTGTGGCTCACCTTGTAATCAGGTACGCTTTCCATGGCAACGCATCCTTCAGAACTAACCTTCCCCGGGGCAGACAAACTGAAATTAGAGTCCCACCCTCTCGCAATGATTGCGTCATCATCCCCTTCATTTGACGATGACTGATGAAATATTTTATTGATCAAATCTTGTTGTTAAACAAACAAAACATGTTTTATGTTAAAATAATTATCACGTTGCACAATTAGTAATGAATGTATTTTAAACTTCACGCACAGTAAAGCTTATGCATAACTTAATACAATTATTTTATAGATAGGAGTGTGAAAAAATTAACTTGTGCATTGATAAGCACACTAAAACTTAGAAGAATGCATTAGGAGGAAGGCCCTAAAAATTGTCAAAGACTTCATCCACCCTAGTCATACCGCACGGCAAGTGGTACCGGAGAGCCAAGTCTAGGTCCCAGAGGCTTCTAAACAGCTCCTACCCCCAAGCCATAAGACTCCTGAAGATCTAATCAAATGGCTACCCAGACTATTTTCATTGCCCCCCCCCCCCCCGACCACATCATTAGGACGCATGATGTCGAGAGCTAAGGGAAAGGGAGATACCTTGTCAGTTGTACAACTGAATGCATTCAACTGAAATGTGGCTTCCACATTTAACCCAACCCCTCTGAATCTGAGAGGTGTAGAGAGGGCTGCCTTAATCGACATACACGTCTTCGGAGCCCTTGCTCAGAGGCAGAACAGCAGACGTTTCACCTTGTCAGCTCAAGGATTCAATCCAGCAACCTTTCGGTTACTGGACCAACCCTCCAACCCGTCAAGGGTGAAGTTTCCCCAGATGTTGATCTTGGGTCAGTTTGGCATTTCCCCCCACTAAGGGCTAAGTTTAGGATCGGGAAGATGATCATAGATCCCTGCCGATGAAAAACATCCCCACAGCATGATGCTGCCACCACCATGCTTCACTGTGGGGATGGTATTCTCGGGGTGATGAGAGGTGTGTTACACTGTAAAAAAAATAATCCTGTCGTTTATACAGTAAATTACTGTAAATTTACGGTAACTAATGGCAGCACAGAAGCCAGTAAGTTACTGTAGATTCATAGGACATTTACTGTAACAAACATTTACAGAGTATTACTGGAACAACTGACTACAGTAACATGCTGTATTTCTAGAATGTACAGTGCATTACTGGAAGCACAATGGTTAGTAAACTGTTGCAGATTTACAGTGCCAACAACAGTGTCAAGTGTCTGTGTGCAGCGGGTAGGACGGAGTCAGGCGCAGGACACAGAACTGAGTAAAAACGTACTTTACTCGAAACAAGACAAAAACTAATTCCATACAGGGAATAACAATCCAGTACTACACAAACGAGCGAAAACTCAACAAAGAACAAACACTCACAAAACATTGTGGGAACCAGAGTGTTAAATAGGGAATGAATTATAACGTAATGGAAACCAGGTGTGTACAATCAAGACAAAACAAATGGACAAAGAAAAGCAGATCGGTGGCAGCTAGAAAGCCGTCGACCGACGAACGCCGCCCGAACAAGGAAAGGCACCCACTTCGGCTGAAGTTGTGACAGACAGGCAGTATTTCTGTGACATATATATTAGTAATTTGTATTTCACTGGCCTTAACTATTTTGTAACAGTTTAATTAGAATACATGTATATTGTAGTTTCTCATAAAAATATATTTTTGCAAGTAACCTGCTTAAATTCAACATTCTCGGTAACATAATCTTTTTACTTAACACCTGCATAGCACACTGCTGGGTATTATTCTAATGAGCTCCGCCCTCAAACAAGGCAAAGTAGTTTGAGGGCGGAGCTCGTTAGAATCATAGCTAGTCATAGCAAGTAAAATGTTTCTGTAGCCGTTACAGGGAATGTTGTTGTAGAGACGTTGGCTTTCAAATGATCCTGTATTCGTAACAAGATACCTTTTGGATGTATCTTTGTCCATCTCTGGCTAGTGCAAAGTACATTACTGTAAAATCCACAGTAACTTGCCACCAGCTTCCTGCAAGTTACTGTAAAATGTAGAGAAATTACAGTACAATACTGTAAGAAAGTAAATGCAACTGTAGTTATGTTGATATTTTACAGTATCTTACTGTAATTACATGGGATTAGTGCAAGCAGGTTGGCAACAAGGTATTTGTATATTACAGCATATTAGTGAATATTCTGTGTTTTATATCACTTCTAGAGGCCTAAACGAAGGCTTTCAAACTGGCTGCGATAACTCGTGATGTTACGTTTGATACCGGCACTCCGAGGAATGCGTCGAATCGCTAAGCAGCTAACTTCAAAGCGTGTATCACTTTATCAGAAGTGCCCCGTCAATGACGTCCGAAGCTCTGTTTGATCACGTGCTTTTGCAAATCGTATGTCGCAAAATGCGAGATCCCACTGATTTTGCAGTAGTTACGGTATTTTATTAGATTCCAAACTGCTCTAAAACATCAACCTCTACTAGACACGGTACTTACAAATATACTGTAGTTAGGATTTGGACCAGAACATTTCACCTGACTGGTAGCTTTGGGATGTGAGGGTGAAATCCTGTTGAAGGCACACTATGTTAATGTGAAACTGTAATTTTTTGTGAAACCACCCTTTCTGCACTGTTGATCAAGTCATGAGTTTTATTTAGTATAGTAGAAGCTTATGTCTCCTGTCACCAGGAGTGTGAAGGTGAACGGAAAGGCTCTGGAGCAACGAACCGCCCTTGCTGTCTCTGCCTGGCCGGTTCCACTCTTTCCACTGGGATTCTCTGCCTCTAACCCTATTACAGGGGCTGAGTCACTGGCTTACTGGTGCTCTTTCATGCCGTACCTAGGAGGGGTGCATCACTTGAGTGGGTTGAGTCACTGATGTGATCTTCCTCTCTGGGTTGGCGCCCCACCTTGGGTTGTGCCGTGGTGGAGATCTTTGTGGGCTATACTCGGCCTTGTCTCAGGATGGTAAGTTGGTGGTTGAAGATATCCCTCTAGTGGTGTGGGGGCTGTGCTTTGGCAAAGTGGGTAAGGTGGGTTATTACCGGTAAGGTGGGTTATTACCGGTAAGGTGGGTTATTACTGGTAAGGGGGTTATTACCGGTAAGGTGGGTTATTACCGGTAAGGTGGGTTATTACTGGTAAGGGGGTTATTACCGGTAAGGTGGGTTATTACCGGTAAGGTGGGTTATTACTGGTAAGGTGGGTTATTACTGGTAAGGTGGGTTATTACTGTTAAGGTGTGATAAAAAAAAAACTTTCACCTGTTCCGAGATCTGTGAAAACAAGAAAAAAACAAGAAACGTTTTTTCACTCCACATCTTTACCTCACATGCAAGCTGTGTGATTTTGCTGCCATCTAGTGTTGGAGGCTTGTAAAAACGCTGCCTCCAGCTGGATTGACTGGTGGGTTGATGATGGTCATTGTCCTCTCTTCCTCTCATGTGAAAGGAACAAACATACAATACATGTTGAATCATTGACTTGGATCAGTTCTTCACTATCAAGAATCATGTTTTTTTGTGTGTTTTTTTTGTGAGATGAGATGAATCATTACTCCCTGCTTCAAGACTTGGCTGCTAGAACTTGCCTTGAGGGCTATAGTTATTTGGGGGTCCGTGTGGGATATGTGTATGATGTGATGTGGATGATTTTACTTTAGATGCTAGTGTTATACGGTTGACAATTGTCCGGTTAATGAACTGCCTGTTATCTGTAGCATCCTGCTGTGCCAAATAGGAG
>NW_027015632.1:0-11228 GCF_036934945.1 Oncorhynchus masou masou
TCTAACAACCCTTCTGTGTCTCTGACCCCAGGGCAGTGGAGCAGACGTCGGTCCACTCTGTCTAACAACCCTTCTGTGTCTCTGACCCCAGAGCAGTGGAGCAGACGTCGGTCCACTCTGTCTAACAACCCTTCTGTGTCTCTGACCCAGGGCAGTGGAGCAGACGTCGGTCCACCCTGTCTAACAACCCGTCTGTGTCTCTGACCCCAGGGCAGTGGAGCAGACGCCGGTCCACTCTGTCTAACAACCCTTCTGTGTCTCTGACCCCAGGGCAGTGGAGCAGACGTCGGTCCACCCTGTCTAACAACCCTTCTGTGTCTCTGACCCCAGGGTGCGGAGCAGACGTCGGTCCACCTGTCCAACAACCCTTCTGTGTCTCTGACCCCAGGGCAGTGGAGCAGACGTCGGTCCACTCTGTCTAACAACCCTTCTGTGTCTCTGACCCCAGGGCAGTGGAGCAGACGTCGGTCCACTCTGTCTAACAACCTTCTGTGTCTCTGACCCCAGGGCAGTGGAGCAGACGTCGGTCCACTCTGTCTAACAACCCTTCTGTGTCTCTGACCCCAGGGCAGTGGGAGCAGACGCGGTCCACTCTGTCTAACAACCCTTCTGTGTCTCTGACCCCAGGGCAGTGGAGCAGACGTCGGTCCACTCTGTCTAACAACCCTTCTGTGTCTCTGACCCCAGGGCAGTGGAGCAGACGCGGTCCACTCTGCCCAACAACCCTTCTGTGTCTCTGACCCCAGGGCAGTGGAGGACGCCGGTCCAGTCTAACAACCCTTCTGTGTCTCTGACCCCCAGGGCAGAGCAGACGGTCCACTCTGTGCTGCGTAACTTCGGGCAGACAGTGAAGGTTCCTCCTAACGTGTGTCATATCATCCATGTCAGAGTTCCCCTACGAGGAGGACTGACCAAGAAGGAGCTGCATGAAGACAAGAGAGTCTGGGACTACGAGAGACAACTGGTGCCTAATGTAGATAAAGCATTGGAGCAAGCAGGACTACTAATCGAAGGAAGGAGTAATCAGAGATGGAAAAGGAAGTGAGGCTTCTTTTTTCTGGTTTATATACAATCAATGAACTCAGCAGACAAGAATTAGCTGTTATCGCATTGGTGCCTACGGGACCAATGTCACCGACTGCAGTTTAGACTACCAAAATCCAGCAATGGCTGATGAATTGGAATATTTACCTGAGATAACTCTGCAGATAGCACTGTTCGGGTGGATTTAAAAGTCCTAGTCAATCAATGAATAATATAATAAAACATCTAGCAAAATGTTTATCTTTCATTTACAATCTGTAGAAACTATGAGAATAGAACGGTTCAGAACTTTTGTAAAATATCACAGCACAGTTGAAAAATATATGGCAAGTAGAAATCCAACATGGATAGTGTTAAGAGATAGATGAGAGGGGTTGAGTGGAGCTGAAGGGTGGGACTAATAACAACAAGATAACTAATGTTAAATATACTGTGTCTGTAAATGTATAGGTTAAGAACCTTGTGGAACAGAGTTAAAAAAATATATGGCAAAAAAAAAAATCCAACAGGATGGTCTTCAGAAATACAGTTGAAGTCGGAAGTTCACATACACCTTAGCCGAATACATTTAAACTCTGTTTTTCATAATTCCTGACATTTAATCCTAGTAAAAATTATAGTTGTAGGTCAGTTAGGATCACCACTTTATTTTTAGAATGAAATGTCAGAATACGAGTAGAGTGATTTATTTAAGCTTTTATTTCTTTCATCATACTCCCAGTGGGTCAGAAGTTACATACACTCAATTAGTATTTGGTTGCATTGCCTTTAAATTGTTTAATTAACTTGGGTCAAACGTTTCAGGTAGCCTTCCACAAGCTTCCCACAATAAGTTGGGTGAATTGTGGCCCATTCCTCCTGACAGTGCTGGTGTAACTGAGTCAGGTTTGTAGGCCTCCTTGCTCGCAAACACTTTTTCTGAAGTTCTGCCCACACATTTTCTATATGATTGAGGTCAGGGCTTTGTGATGGCCACTCCAATACCTTGACTTTGTTGTCCTTAAGCTTATTTCACAACTTTGGAAGTATGCTTGGGGTCATTGTCCATTTGGACCCATTTAACACCAAGCTTTAACTTCCTGACTGATGTCTTGATATGTTGCTTCAATATATCCACATCATTTTCCATCCTCATGATGCCATTTATTTTGTGAAGTGCACCAGTCACTCCTGCAACAAAGCACCCCCACAACATGATGCTGCCACCCCGTGCTTCACGGTTGGGATGGTGTTTTTCAGCTTGCAAGCCTCCCCCTGTTTCCTCCAAACATAACGATAGTTATTATGGCCAAACAGTTCTATTTTTGTTTCATCAGACCAGAGGACATTTTTCCAAAAAGTACGATCTTTGGCCCCATGTGCAGTTGCAAAACGTAGTCTGGCTTTTTTATGGCGGTTTTGGAGCAGTGGCTTCTTCCTTGCTGAGCGGCCTTTCAGGTTATGTCGATATAGGACTCATTTTCTGTGGATATAGATAGTTTTGTACCTGTTTCCTCCAGCATCTTCACAAGGTCCTTTGCTGCTGTTCTGGGATTGATTTGCACTTTTCGCACCAAAGTACGTTCATCTCTAGGAGACAGAACGCGTCCTCCTACCTGAGCAGTATGATGGCTGCGTGGTCCCATGGTGTTTATACTTGCGTACATTGTTTGTACAGATGAACGTGGTACCTTCAGGCACTTGGAAATTGCTCCCAAGGATGAAGCAGACTTGTGGAGGTCTACAATAATTTTTTCTGAGGTCTTGGCTGATTTCAATTGATTTTCCCATGATGTCAAGCAAAGAGGCACTGAGTTTGAAGGTAGGCCTTGAAATACATCCACGGGTATACCTCCAATTTACTCAAATTTGGTCAATTAGCCTATCAGAAGCTTCCTAAGCCATGACATCATTTTTTCTGTAATTTTCCAAGCTGTTTAAAGGCACAGCTTGGCTGGCTGTCAACTTAGTGCATGTAAACTTCTAACCCACTGTCATAAGTGAAATAATCTCTCTGTAAACAATTGTTGGAAAAATGACTTGTGTCATGCCAAAGTAGATGTCCTAACCGACTTGTCAAAACTATAGTTTGATAATAAGAAATTTGTGGAGTGGATGAAAACGAGTTTGAATGACTCCATAAGTGTATGTAAACTTCCGACTTCAACTGTAGATGGGAGGGGTTGGAGTGTAGTGGAAGGATAGAAGTAAAAAGAAACGAAGATTGTGTTCGTAAAATGTATCCACAGGTTTCCTGGCGAGGTTACTGGGGAAACGATTATGGGTGGCACTTCCGACAGAAGTAGCGAAGTACTGAGTAGATTTTAGATGCCAACTGGGATAAGCAATAAGATATTCACTCGCTAGATGATGAAATGTTACGGAGCTCAGGGACAACATGTGCTGTTCGTGGTTGACACAGACACAACTTAATGATTGGCTTAAATTGAGTACTTCGACCATAAACCAAAAACTAAATCAGAATGTTCCTGTCAGAGATTGTACAGTTTCCATCACCAAATGACGATGAAGTGAACATAAATTGTCTCAAAAATGTAAAAGCCCCCAAAATGTTCTAAGTTAATTTGTTGCTTCACTTTTTTTTTCACTTTCACTTTTTTAAATTTCTACCAGCCACTTCCTTTATAGACACTGCTCAAAAAAAAATTAAGGAACACTTAAACAACACAATGTAACTCCAAGTCAATCACACTTCTGTGAAATCAAACTGTCCACTTAGGAAGCAACACTCTGACAATATTTCACATGCTGTTGTGCAAATGGAATAGACAACAGGTGGAAATTAGGCAATTAGGCAAGACACCCAATAAAGGAGTGGGTTTTGTGGGTGGTGACCAAAGACCACTTCTCAGTTCCTATGCTTCCTGGCTGATGTTTTGGTCACTTTTGAATGCTGGCGGTGCTTTTACCTAGTGGTAGCATGAGACGGAGTCTAAAACCCACACAAGTGGCTCAGGTAGTGCAGCTCATCCAGGATGGCACATCAATGCGAGCTGTGGCAAGGTTTTGCTGTGTCTGTCAGCGTAGTGTCCAGAGCATGGAGGCGCCACAGGAGACAGGCCAGTACATCAGGAGACGTGGAGGAGGCCGTAGGGGAGGGCAACAACCCAGCAGCAGGACCGCTTACCTCCGCCTTTGTGCAAGGAGGAGCAGGAGGAGCACTGCCAGAGCCATGCAAAATTTCCTCCAGCAGGCCACAAATGTGCATGTGTCTGCTCAAACGGTCAGAAACAGACTCAATGAGGGCCCGACGACTACAGGTGGGGGTTGCGCCACAACCCAACACTGTGCAGGACGTTTGGCATTTGCCAGAGAACACCAAGATTGGCAAATTCCGCCACTGGCGCCTGTGCTCTTCACAGATGAAAGCAGGTTCACACTGAGCACGTGACAGATGTGACAGAGTCTGAGACACCGTGGAGAACATTCTGCTGCCTGCAACATCCTCCAGCATGACCGGTTTGGCGGTGGGTCAGATCGTGTGTTGGCATTTGTTTGGGGGCCGCACAGCCTCCATGTGCTCGCCAGAGGTAGCCTGACTGCCATTAGGGTACCGAGATGAGATCCTCAGACCCCTTGTGAGACCATATGCTGGTGCGCTTGGTCCTGGGTTCCTCCTAATGCAAGACAATGCTAGACCTCATGTGGCTGGAGTGTGTCAGCAGTTCCTGCAAGAGGAAGGCATTGAGGCTATGGACTGGCTCCGCCCATTCCCAGACCTGAATCCAATTACGCACATCTTGGACATCATGTCTTGCTCCATCCACCAACGCTATGTTGCACCACAGACTGTCCAGGGAGTTGGCGGATGCTTTAGTCCAGGTCTGGGAGGAGATCCCCCAGGAGACCATCCACCACCTCATCAGGAGCATGCCCAGGCATTGTAGGGAGGTCACAGGCACGTGGAGGCCACACACACTACTGAGCCTCATTTTGATTTGTTTTAAGGACATTACATCAAAGTTGGATCAGCCTGTAGTGTGGTTTTCCACTTTAATTTTGAGTGCGACCCAAATCCAGACCTCCATAGGTTGATACATTTGATTTCCATTGATAATTTTTGTGTGATTTTGTTGTCAGCACATTCAACTATGTAAAGAAAAAATTATTTAATAAGAATATTTCATTCATTCAGATCTAGGATGTGTTATTTTAGTGTTCCCTTTATTTTTTGAGCAGTGTATATATATCTGCCACTTGTGAAATCTATATTAAACACTTTATAATTGTAAACACTGAGTCAGTGGTAGGCTAACTGACATGAGAAATATGAGACATATTGTGGGAACCTTTAATCCATGATTATTCTTCATTTATAAAAAATGTTTTTTTTTAACACTTTTTTTTGGTTACGCATGATTCCATGTGTTATTTCACAGTTTTGATGTCTTCACTATTTAAAAAATTCTAGAAAACTCGAATGAGTAGGTGTCCAAGCTTTTGACTGGTACTGTATATACACAAGATTCTCTGGTCTGAAACCAAGATTGAACTCTTGGCCTGAATACCAAGAGTCACGTCTGGGAGGAAACCTGGCACTGTCCCCAAGGTGAAGCGTGGTGGTGGCAGCATCATGCTGTGGGGGATGTTTTTCAACAGCAGGGACTGGAGACTAGTCAGGATCGAGGCAAAGATGAACAGAGCAAAGTACAAAGAGATCCTTGATGAAAACCTGCTCCAGAGCACTCGGACTCAGACTGGGGCAAGGTTCACCGTTCAACAGGACAACGACCCTAAGCACACAGCCAAGACATCGAGGAGTGGCTTCGGGACAAGTCTTTGAATGTCCTTGAGTGGCCCAGCCAGAGTCTGGACTTGAACCTGATCAAACATCTCGAGAGACCTTAAAATAGCTGTGCAGCAACGCTCCTATCCAACCTGACAGAGCTTGAGAGGATCTGCAGAGAAGAATGGGAGAAACTCCCCAAATACAGCTATGCCTAGATTGTAGCATCATACCCAAGAAGACTTGATGCTGTAATCGCTGCCAAAGGTGCTTCAATAAAGTACTGAGTAAAAGGTCTGGATACTTATGTAAATGTGATGTTATATTTTATTTTTTTGTATAAATTAGCAAACATTTCTCAAAACCTGTTTTTGTTTTGTCATTATGGGGTATTGTGTGTCTGAATACTTTTGGAACACAATATATTTACAAAAAATATATATGGGGGATTGGAAATGATGCAGGCAATTCCGTTGATGGAAGCTACAATCTATCTGCAACATTAAAGCTGATCTACCCCTAAAAGGATTTTAAAAAACTGAGGAGGGGTAATCTATTTCTGTGTTTTAAGTATTTCAAAAGGACCATATCATTAGTGTGCCTGCAGGTGGAAAAAGTATACTTAAAAGGTAGACTCGAGCAGCACCACAGATATTGAAATGCAAGACTTCGCTCTCACACATTCACATACAGTATCTGCGCATGTGAATGGGTTTGTTTCATGCTGTTACAGTGTGGTAGCAATGGAACCAAACTGGCAGAGAAATGTTTCCCCATGCTTCAACGCTCGTAGTTGTTGCGGAAATTGACCCACGTTGCCGTTTACTTGGGGTGGATAAGTAGGCATATTACGCAAAAGTCTAGCAACCCAAAGGTTTTGTGTATGAATCTCATCATGGACAACTTTAGCATTCTAGCTAATCAACCATTTTTCAACTACTTACTACTTTTTAGCAACTTTGTAACTACTTGGCATGTTAGCGAACCCTTCCCCTAACCGTAACCTTTTTAGCTAAACCTTCCCATAACCCTAACCGTAACTCTTTAACCTCACTGCTAACCTTAACCCTAACTTAGCTAACTTTAGCCAGCTAGCTAACATTAGTATTAGCCACCTAGCTAACGTTAGCCACAACAAATTGGAAACCGTAACCTATGATACATTTTTGTACATTCATAACATATTGTTCATTTTACGAATTCCTAACATATTGTAATATATTGTATGAATTGCAATTTCTTATATACTGTATTAATTGCATTTCATAACATATACAAATTGTAATGCGTGTATATCATACAAAATGGATGATGGACATCCACAAATTAATACATACCATATGAAACGTAACATATCATACTAAATGTGTCTTAGACTTACTTACAGAAAAATACTAAATGTTCTGAGACCAGGTTGTGTTACAGGGAAACTGTGTTATTCTGTTCATTGGACAGCAGAGAGTTCAAAGCCTGAGCGACAGGGGTGCGCGCCTATCATTTAAATTGAGTTGATTAGATTAGACTCTTGGTGTGTTTTCCTATCTTCTTTAAACTACCAAACGGCAAAGAAATGTTCATTCAGGTTGAGCGTGAGTTTCTGCTGGACTTTGGTTAAGGACAGTGAATTTGTTCATACTTTGTTTGCAAACTCCTGCATGTGTATCACACACAGTTTTTTCTCTTCAATCATTTTGATCAGAAGACACGTGTAACCATGTTGAGTCTTACACTACATGCGTAAAAGTATCTGGACACCTGCTCCTCAAACATCTCATTCAAAATTCATGTGTATTGAAGTGTGATTTATCACTCCAGAGAACACATTTCCACTGTTCCAGAGTCCAATGGCGGAGAGCTTTACACCGCTCTAGCCAACGCTTGGCATTACGCATGGTGATCTTAGGCTTGTGTGCGGCTGCTCGGCCATGGAAACCCATTTCATGAACCTCCCGACTAACAGTTATTGTGCTGACATTGCTTCCAGAGGCAGTTTGAAACTCGGTAGTGAGTGCTGCAACCAAGGACAGACAATTGTTACACACTACACACTTCAGCACTTGGCGGTCTTGTTCTGTGAGCTTGTGTGGCCTACCACTTCTCGGCTGAGCCGTTGTTGCTCCTAGACATTTCCACTTCACAATAACAGCACTTACCAGTTGACTGGCGCAGCTCTAGCAGGGTAGAAATTTGACGAACTGACTTGTTGGAAAGGTGGCATCCTATGACGGTGCCACATTGAAAGTCACTGAGCTCTTCAGTAAAGACATTCTACTGCCAATATAGGCTATGGTGATTGCATGGCTGTGTGCTTAATTTTATACACCTGTCAGCAACAGGTGTGGCTGAAATAGCAGAATCCACAAATTTGAATGGGTGTTACTGTGTTATTCTGTAATGTCACATGTATTTCATGTACACTGTAATTGAGTGTTAATTCTTTAGTGATTAATACATCCTATTAGTTGAATTGAGTAAATGCATTCCACATTTTAGAGGAATTATTTGATTTACTATTTAGTAGGTTTATTGGTAGTTGTTATTAGGGTCTTTCTATAAATAATAGGGCCAAAGTGTGACATTGGGATTAACATTTCTAAATGGTTTGAAACAAGATCAAAAGTATTTTCATGCAGTTCCACATGTGTACTTAGAGGAATAAAAGGGAATACATGCAAATTATCCCATTACTCCACCTATACAACAACACAGGACTAGGACTATACATCCTGTAAGTAGCCCATTACTCCACCTATACAACAACACAGGACTAGGACTATACATCCTGTAAGTAGCCCATTACTCCACCTATACAACAACACAGGACTAGGACTATACATCCTATAAGTAGCCCATTACTCCACCTATACAACAACACAGGACTAGGACTATACATCCTGTAAGTAGCCCATTACTCCACCTATACAACAACACAGGACTAGGACTATACATCCTGTAAGTAGCCCATTACTCCACCTATACAACAACACAGGACTAGGACTATACATCCTGTAAGTAGCCCATTACTCCACCTATACAACAACACAGGACTAGGACTATACATCCTGTAAGTAGCCCATTACTCCATCTATACAACAACACAGGACTAGGACTATACATCCTGTAAGTAGCCCATTACTCCACCTATACAACAACACAGGACTAGGACTATACATCCTGTAAGTAGCCCATTACTCCACCTATACAACAACACAGGACTAGAACTATACATCCTGTAAGTAGCCCATTACTCCACATATACAACAACACAGGACTAGGACTATACATCCTGTAAGTAGCCCATTACTCCACCTATACAACAACACAGGACTAGGACTATACATCCTGTAAGTAGCCCATTACTCCACCTATACAACAACACAGGACTAGGACTATACATCCTGTAAGTAGCCCATTACTCCACCTATACAACAACACAGGACTAGGACTATACATCCTGTAAGTAGCCCATTACTCCACCTATACAACAACACAGGACTAGGACTATACATCCTGTAAGTAGCCCATTACTCCACCTATACAACAACACAGGACTAGGACTATACATCCTGTAAGTAGCCCATTACTCCACCTATACAACAACACAGGACTAGGACTATACATCCTGTAAGTAGCCCATTACTCCACCTATACAACAACACAGGACTAGGACTATACATCCTGTAAGTAGCCCATTACTCCACCTATACAACAACACAGGACTAGGACTATACATCCTGTAATTAGCCCATTACTCCACCTATTTAACAACACAGGACTAGGACTATACATCCTTTAAGTAGCCCATTACTACACCTATACAACAACACAGGACTAGGACTATACATCCTGTAAGTAGCCCATTACTCCACCTATACAACAACACAGGACTAGGACTATACATCCTGTAAGTAGCCCATTACTCCACCTATACAACAACACAGGACTAGGACTATAAATCCTGTAAGTAGCCCATTACTCCACCTATACAACAACACAGGACTAGGACTATACATCCTGTAAGTAGCCCATTACTCCACCTATACAACAACACAGGACTAGGACTATACATCCTGTAAGTAGCCCATTACTCCACCTATACAACAACACAGGACTAGGACTATACATCCTGTAAGTAGCCCATTACTCCACCTATACAACAACACAGGACTAGGACTATACATCCTGTAAGTAGCCCATTACTCCACCTATACAACAACACAGGACTAGGACTATACATCCTGTAAGTAGCCCATTACTCCACCTATACAACAACACAGGACTAGGACTATACATCGGTAAGTAGCCCATTACTCCACCTATACAACAACACAGGACTAGGACTATACATCCTGTAAGTAGCCCATTACTCCACCTATATAACAACACAGGACTAGGACTATACATCCTGTAAGTAGCCCATTACTCCACCTATACAACAACACAGGACTAGTACTATACATCCTGTAAGTAGCCCATTACTCCACCTTATATAACAACACAGGACTATGACTATACATCCTGTAAGTAGCCCATTACTCCACCTATACAACAACACAGGACTAGGACTATACATCCTGTAAGTAGCCCATTACTCCACCTATACAACAACACAGGACTAGGACTATACATCCTGTAAGTAGCCCATTACTCCACCTATACAACAACACAGGACTAGGACTATACATCCTGTAAGTAGCCCATTACCCCACCTATACAACAACACAGGACTAGGACTATACATCCTGTAAGTAGCCCATTACTCCACCTATACAACAACACAGGACTAGGACTATACATCCTGTAAGTAGCCCATTACTCCACCTATACAACAACACAGGACTAGGACTATACATCCTGTAAGTAGCCCATTACTCCACCTATACAACAACACAGGACTAGGACTATACATCCTGTAAGTAGCCCATTACTCCACCTATACAACAACACAGGACTAGGATTATACATCCTGTAAGTTGCCCATTACTCCACCTATACAACAACACAGGACTATACATCCTGTAAGTAGCCCATTACTCCACCTATACAACAACACAGGACTAGGACAATACATCCTGTAAGTAGCCCATTACTCCACCTATACAACAACACAGGACTAGGACTATACATCCTGTAAGTAGCCCATTACTCCACTAATACAACAACACAGGACTAGGACTATACATCCTGTAAGTAGCCCATTACTCCACCTATACAACAACACGGGACTAGGACTATACATCCTGTAAGTAGCCCATTACCCCACCTATACAACAGCACAGGACTAGGACTATACATCCTGTAAGTAGCCCATTACTCCACCTATACAACAGCACAGGACTAGGACTATACCCCATTACAACAACACAGGACTGTAAGTAGCCCATTACCCCACCTATACAACAACACAGGACTAGGACTATACATCCTGTAAGTAGCCCATTACCCCACCTATACAACA
>NW_027015633.1:0-11228 GCF_036934945.1 Oncorhynchus masou masou
TGAGCAAATGCCAAGCTTTTTTAAACGGTCTGTTTGAGATATAAATTTGAGTTTTTTTTAATTTATTAATGTTTTGGCTACAAATAAGTATCGGATGAGTCAACAACATTATTTATTATGAGTTAACAGAATATAACTTTTAAAGTGAGATTTTCACTGGACTGTGACTTTAAGTCCATGGCCATGTCTGTGTCAGCCTATGGAATGACCGTACAGTCAGACAAAAGTCACGATGGAGTCAGTCACTCTCCAGGGTGACTTTGTGGTTCTGGTTAATGCAGATACATGAGGTAGTCAGTGACTATCCAGGGTGACTTTGTGGTTCTGGTTAATGCAGATACATGAGGTAGTCAGTGACTATCCAGGGTGACTTTGTGGTTCTGGTTAATGCAGATACATGAGGTAGTCAGTCACTATCCAGAGTGACTTTGTGGTTCTGGTCACCAGGTATGTTACTGCTGTGTGAAAGAGTATAAAACAGTGTTTTGTGTGTTCAGGTCTGTTGGAGGAGTTCAGTAACTGGTTGACCAGGAGTCCTGCTCTGCCCTCTCACCTGCTGCGCTTCATGACACACCTGGTGTTGTTCTACCGCAGTCTGGGCATGCAGCTCAAGGTACAGTAGTACATACACACACACACACACACACACACACACACACACACACACACACACACACACACACACCTGTTGTTCTACCGCAGTCTGGGCATGCAGCTCAAGGTACAGTAGTATATATACACACCTGGTGTTGTTCTACCGCAGTCTGGGCATGCAGCTCAAGGTACAGTAGTACATACACACACACACACACACACACACACACACACACACACACACACACACACACACACACACACACACACACACACACACACCTGTTGTTCTACCTCAGCCAGGGCATGTAGGTACAGTAGTAAACACACACACACACACACCTGTTGTTCTACTTCAGCCTGGGCATGTAGGTACAGTAGTAAACACACACACACCTGTTGTTCTACCTCTGCCTGGGCATGTAGGTACAGTAGTAAACACACACACACCTGTTGTTCTACCTCAGCCTGGTCATGTAGGTACAGTAGTACACACACACACACACACACCTGTTGTTCTACCTCTGCCTGGGCATGTAGGTACAGTAGTAAACACACACACACCTGTTGTTCTACCTCAGCCTGGTCATGTAGGTACAGTAGTACACACACACACACACACACCTGTTGTTCTACCTCAGCCTGGTCATGTAGGTACAGTAGTAAACACACACACACACCTGTTGTTCTACCTCAGCCTGGTCATGTAGGTACAGTAGTAAACACACACACACACACCTGTTGTTCTACCTCAGCCTGGTCATGTAGGTACAGTAGTAAACACACACACACACCTGTTGCTCTACCTCAGCCTGGGCATGTAGGTACAGTAGTAAACACACACACACACCTGTTGTTCTACCTCTGCCTGGGCATGTAGGTACAGTAGTAAACACACACACACCTGTTGTTCTACCTCAGCCTGGGCATGTAGGTACAGTAGTAAACACACACACACACACACCTGTTGTTCTACCTCAGCCTGGGCATGTAGGTACAGTAGTACACACACACACACACCTGTTGTTCTACCTCAGCCTGGTCATGTAGGTACAGTAGTAAACACACACACACACCTGTTGCTCTACCTCAGCCTGGGCATGTAGGTACAGTAGTAAACACACACACACACACCTGCTGTTCTACCTCAGCTTGGGCATGTAGGTACAGTAGTAAACACACACACACACACCTGTTGTTCTACCTCAGCCTGGTCATGTAGGTACAGTAGTAAACACACACACACACCTGTTGTTCTACCTCAGCCTGGGCATGTAGGTACAGTAGTAAACACACACACACACCTGTTGTTCTACCTCAGCCTGGTCATGTAGGTACAGTAGTAAACACACACACACACACACCTGTTGTTCTACCTCAGCCTGGTCATGTAGGTACAGTAGTAAACACACACACACACACACCTGTTGTTCTACCTCAGCCTGGTCATGTAGGTACAGTAGTAAACACACACACACCTGTTGTTCGACCGCAGCCTGGGCATGTAGGTACAGTAGTAAACACACACACACACCTGTTGTTCTACCTCAGCCTGGTCATGTAGGTACAGTAGTAAACACACACACACCTGTTGTTCGACCGCAGCCTGGGCATGTAGGTACAGTAGTAAACACACACACACACACACACACACACCTGTTGTTCTACTTCAGCCTGGGCATGTAGGTACAGTAGTAAACACACACACACCTGTTGTTCGACCGCAGCCTGCGCATGTAGGTACAGTAGTAAACACACACACACCTGTTGTTCGACCGCAGCCTGCGCATGTAGGTACAGTAGTAAACACACAGAGTGAGAGAAACACACTTCTGTTGTCATACACCTATATAAACATCAACCATTCCTCACACAATCCACATATCTCTCCACTCATGCCCCACCCCCTCTAATCCGGCCACCCAATCAGGAGGAGGTATCAGTGGATGTCCTGAAGGCCTACATCTCTCTGTTGATGAGGGAGAAGCACGTTGATCTGATAGCCTTCTATGTCAGTCACCTGCCGCCAGACCTGGCCACCGCCCAGTACGCTCTCTTCCTGGAGGAGGTCACCGAAGCTGAGCAGAGACAACACTGTCTGGAGCTGGCCAGGGAGGCAGGTCAGTGTCTCCCACCGAGGCTGCTGGGATGGGGGGGGGGCCCCGCCGGGCCACATTTGGTCTTCACTGAGGTCCGGAGGACCACACTTAAAATGTGTTAGATTTCCTCGACATTTTCTACAAATAATTCCAGAAGTGATGGATGGAGGACTCTTCTCCCTGTTGGGCCAACTTATGGTTTGAAGACTTGTACACCGGTTTCAAACCGCTGAAAATACATTATTTGTTGGTTATTGAAAATATATTTCAGTGGTTTCGATGGTACAATGATTCTCTACAGTGTACTTGATTATTTTGTCATATGAACTGAAATTAGGCGAACGATTTGAATTTCAGCAACCAGGAAATGGTGGAGCATATTGCACATTTTAAAGGTACAGGTGTCTACCTGTCCTGTTGTGGCCAGGATCTGACAGCAGTCTGTTAAAGGTACAGGTGTCTACCTGTCCTGTTGTGGTCAGGATGTGACAGCAGTCTGTTAAAGGTGTCTACCTGTCCTGTTGTGGTCAGGATGTGACAGCAGTCTGTTAAAGGTGTCTACCTGTCCTGTTGTGGTCAGGATGTGACAGCAGTCTGTTAAAGGTGTCTACCTGTCCTGTTGTGGTCAGGATGTGACAGCAGTCTGTTAAAGGTGTCTACCTGTCCTGTTGTGGCCAGGATGTGACAGCAGTCTGTTAAAGGTACAGGTGTCTACCTGTCCTGTTGTGGCCAGGATGTGACAGCAGTCTGTTAAAGGTGTCTACCTGTCCTGTTGTGGCCAGGATGTGACAGCAGTCTGTTAAAGGTGTCTAACTGTCCTGTCCTTTCCAGGTCTGGATGTGGCAGCAGTCACTAAGATGGTGGTGGAGAACATCAGAGAGAGAGACACTGAGGAGTTTGCTCATCATGACCTCACCCCTGCACTGGACACTGGCACCTCAGCGGTATGAAACACACACACACACACACACACTGGACACTGGCACCTCAGCGGTATGAAACACACACACACACACACTGGACACTGACACCTCAGCGATATGAAACACACACACACCATGTGGTCATGTTAACCCTGTAACCCCCCCCAGGAGGACCAGAGGAAGATCGATGTGATTGATTGGCTGGTGTTTGACCCCGCCCAGAGGGCTGAGGCCCTCAAACAGAGCAACGCCATCATGAGGAAGTTCCTGGGTACGTGACACACAAGGCTGTGAGACAGATCAATGCTTTTCTGTGTGAGAGAGTTGTTCTCTCATACTACTGACACATCAACCATGTTATTGATCCATTGTTCTCCTCCACTACTGACACATCAACCATGTTATTGATCCATTGTTCTCCCATACTACTGACACATCAACCATGTTATTGATCCATTGTTCTCTCATACTACTGACACATCAACCATGTTATTGATCCATTGTTCTCTCAAACTACTGACACATCAACCATGTTATTGATCCATTGTTCTCCACTACTGACACATCAACCATGTTATTGATCCATTGTTCTCTCATATTACTGACACATCAACCATGTTATTGATCCGTTGTTCTCTCATACTACTGACACATCAACCATGTTATTGATCCATTGTTCTCCTCCACTACTGACACATCAACCATGTTATTGATCCATTGTTCTCCTCCACTACTGACACATCAGCCATGTTATTGATCCATTGTTCTCCTCCACTACTGACACATCAACCATGTTATTGATCCATTGTTCTCCTCCACTACTGACACATCAACCATGTTATTGATCCATTGTTCTCTCATACTACTGACACATCAACCATGTTATTGATCCATTGTTCTCCTCCACTACTGACACATCAACCATGTTATTGATCCATTGTTCTCCTCCACTACTGACACATCAACCATGTTATTGATCCGTTGTTCTCTCATACTACTGACACATCAACCATGTTATTGATCCATTGTTCTCCTCCACTACTGACACATCAACCATGTTATTGATCCATTGTTCTCTCATACTACTGACACATCAACCATGTTATTGATCCGTTGTTCTCTCATACTACTGACACATCAACCATGTTATTGATCCATTGTTCTCCTCCACTACTGACACATCAACCATGTTATTGATCCGTTGTTCTCCTCCACTACTGACACATCAACCATGTTATTGATCCATTGTTCTCCTCCACTACTGACACATCAACCATGTTATTGATCCATTGTTCTCCTCCACTACTGACACATCAACCATGTTATTGATCCATTGTTCTCCTCCACTACTGACACATCAACCATGTTATTGATCCATTGTTCTCCTCCACTACTGACACATCAACCATGTTATTGATCCATTGTTCTCCTCCACTACTGACACATCAACCATGTTATTGATCCATTGTTCTCCTCCACTACTGACACATCAACCATGTTATTGATCCATTGTTCTCCTCCACTACTGACACATCAACCATGTTATTGATCCATTGTTCTCCTCCACTACTGACACATCAACCATGTTATTGATCCATTGTTCTCCCATACTACTGACACATCAACCATGTTATTGATCCATTGTTCTCTCATACTACTGACACATCAACCATGTTATTGATCCATTGTTCTCTCAAACTACTGACACATCAACCATGTTATTGATCCATTGTTCTCCTCCACTACTGACACATCAACCATGTTATTGATCCATTGTTCTCTCATATTACTGACACATCAACCATGTTATTGATCCGTTGTTCTCTCATACTACTGACACATCAACCATGTTATTGATCCATTGTTCTCTCATACTACTGACACATCAACCATGTTATTGATCCATTGTTCTCTCTGTCATCTCCTCCAGCCTGTAAGAAACACCATGCAGCTAAGGTGGTGTTCGCTAAGGTCCCCGAGGACTCCATGAGGGAGATCTACCGCCAGTGGGAGGAGCTAGGCCTGGACACGCCCCTTCCCGCGGAGGATGAGAACGCCATCAGGGAACACCTGTGCGTCCGCGCTTACCTGGTGAGGGGGGGGGACGAGCTCTCGCAGCGCTGTGATTTGGCTCGACTGTTTATTGAGTGTCTTTAGAGAGGTCTCCTGTAGTTGTTATAAGTGGTGTGTGTGTCTCTCTCTCTTCCCTCCCCCTCCACAGGAAGCTCATGAGGCGTTTAATGAGTGGTTCCATCACATGAACTCCCCCCCTCAGAAGCCCAGCCTGCCGGCTCAGGCCAAGTTCACTGAGAAGGTGGCCTACGAGATGAAGGAGAAAGAGTACCAGGTACCCAAAACGGCAGGTAGCCTAGTGGTTAGAGTGTAGAGGGGGTAGGTACCCTAGTGGTTAGAGTGTAGAGGCGGCAGGGTAGCCTAGTGGTTAGAGGCAGGTAGCCTAGTGGTTAGAGGCAGGTAGCCTAGTGGTTAGAGTGTAGAGGCGGCAGGGTAGCCTAGTGGTTAGAGTGTAGAGGGGGCAGGGTACCCTAGTGGTTAGAGTGTAGAGGCGGCAGGGTAGCCTAGTGGTTAGAGTGTAGAGGCGGCAGGGTAGCCTAGTGGTTAGAGTGCGGCAGGGTAGCCTAGTGGTTAGAGTGTAGAGGCGGCAGGGTAGCCTAGTGGTTAGAGGCAGGGTAGCCTAGTGGTTAGAGGCAGGGTAGCCTAGTGGTTAGAGGCAGGGTAGCCTAGTGGTTAGAGGCAGGGTAGCCTAGTGGTTAGAGGCAGGGTAGCCTAGTGGTTAGAGGCAGGGTAACCTAGTGGTTAGAGGCAGGTAGCCTAGTGGTTAGAGTGTTGGACTGGTAACCGAAAGGTTGCAAGTTCAAATCCCCGAGCTGACAAGGTACAAATCTGTCGTTCTGCCCCTGAACAAGGCAGTTAACCCACTGTTCCTAGGCTGTCATTGAAAATAATAATAAAAAATTAAAAAACGCACTATATAGTGCACCAAAGGGTTTAATTTGTTTAGTGTAGCTGTTCCTGGATCAGGTGAAGAACGCTAATGCCAACAATACTATTATTTTAGCGTAGTGATAGTAAAGGTGTGACCTTCTCCTCTACCAGGTATACAGTATACTCTGATCCCAGATCAGTCTCTGTGTTATGGGTGAACTGGTGAGGAGTTTAATTTGTTTAGTGTAGCTGTTCCTGGATCAGATGAAGAACGCTAAAAGGTGTGACCTTGTCCTGTAGCTGGAACATGACAGCTGGACCGGCCGTCTGGAGGCTCTGACTGAAGACGTGAAGGAGAGGATCTACAACGTCCTGCTGTTTGTGGACGGGGGCTGGATGGTTGACGTCAGACAGGTCTGTCTGTATATCTGACTATTAATGGTGGTATGAGGGGGCTCAGCGCTGGGTTAGCATGTCAGCCTGTATTTAGAGCTCTCTGTCTCCATGACTACGGTGTTCTTACTTCTACCACTGTGGTTCTATTCCAGGATACGGAGGAGGACCCAGAGAGAGGCCACCAGATGGTGCTGCTTCGTAGACTCTGTCTGCCCATGATGTCCTTCCTGTTGCAGACAGTACTGCAGAGAACACAACGCCACCAGGAGAGTCTCAGACTGGCTGATATCATCGCCTCAGACCAACACCGCCTCTACGAGGTCTGTAGTTTAGACATGATATGTCCATGGTCTGACCTGGGGTCTGACCTGGGGTCTGACCTGGGATCTGACCTGGGGTCTGACCTGGGGTCTGACCTGGGATCTGACCTGGGGTCTGACCTGGGGTCTGACCTGGGGTCTGACCTGGGGTCTGACCTGGGGTCTGACCTGGGGTCTGACCTGGCCTGAGGGCATCCTCTTCTCTCTCCTGTCTCCTTTCCTTCGTCTGCTACGATCTGCGACTACTCTGCTCTGAAGTGCTTCTCAAGTCTACTGTGGTTTCAAGGAAACACTATTGACATTCACCTAGTAGTCTAGTGTGGCTTGCTCTCCTCCTTCATCTGGCACCTGTCCAGTTCTTTCACATCAGTACTGATGAAGGCAATGAGACTAGGAGAGGAGCCCACTTTAGACTATTGGAACGCACCGCCAGTCAGGCTGAATCTCTGGGTAGACGGAGGTTGAGTGTGAGCCTGGACTGACGGCTTCAATCAAATGTATTTATTAAGCCCTTCATACGTCAGCTGATGTCTCAAAGTGCTGTACAGAAATCCAGCCTAAAAACCCCAAACAGCAAGCGATGCAGGAGTAGAAAGAGTAGAAAGCACTTCAACGTTGTAGCTCTACACAATATCAACACTATCTTACAGTATCTCTCCCTGTCACTGTGTTGCTTTCTTCTTTTCCCTCGTCTACTTTCCCATCCTCCTCTTCTTTTTGCTAACTATGTTCTCCCTCTCTTTCAGGTGTTCTCCAAGGATGAGCTGAGGAAGTTCCTTCAGAAGATGAGGGAGTCGTCTCTTCTCTTATTGGATAAGGGTCTAGACCCGCTGGGGTGAATCCAACCATAAATACACCCCACCCGGACATTTTTTTTTTCAAGTAAATGGAGTGAATGATTTTCTGCATTTTGTATACAATAAAAGTGAGGTGTCTGAAATATTGTTTTGTCTTTGGGCCATGCACAGACAGGATGCATATACCTATCTGAATCTAGAAGAGTATAAGGATGGTTTGAGACACCACCTTGTCTTAGGTCGAGAGGAGATGGTTTAGGTCATCGCCTTCGCGACTTTACAAAGTGTCCATGTGTAGGCGCTGTAGGCCACTGTGACGTGGATATCGTTCTCTTCGCAGAACACGGAAGTAAAGGTCGCATTATGACGTCACTCCTCCCCGTTAAGTTTGCCACCAGGCTCTTTCCTGTATGATCCACATGCGATGGTATGAAAGTTGTACAACGCTAACTCTACATGCAGGACTGAAATACTCTAGAATGTAATGCCACTGTATAGGCCCTGTAATTTTTTACGAAAGGGGATGTATGCCCGATCAGTCGGTAGTGTCGAAGCCTGGAGAGACCCCCGCAACTTTTCTGATGTGTGGCAGAGGGGTAGACATTTTGGTTTACATTAGCTACCTAGCTTCATACTATACAGTACTACTGAAACCTGTATGTAGATTTTACAGGACAGTTCTCAAGACGACCATGGCTAGCCGACTGTCAGACCTTTTCTCCGAACAGCCGCCTCGTCATTGGATTATTGGCCAATTTGCTATCATCGATATGCATCTGTTTTCATCAACAAATGGATCTATGTTCACTATGGCTTTCCAAACATGACTCTAACTCTGATTCATTTCGTTGTGACATGAGCTTGGACTATGGGTATGCCAGAAGATGGACATATTTGCGCCAAAGTCTCCAACCCACCAAAATTATCTGGCTCGCTCTAAGCTTCTGTGGCTTTGTGGCTTTCACCAATCTGTCTTTACAAAACAACACTATCGGTACCTACCAGCTGGCCAGCGATGACAACTCCTGTGATCATTGTCATACAGACAATGTACTACAAGAAGACTTTCTCCACCAAGATCAAGTTGACTTTGGTAGGTAGGGGGGGGGTTGCAATGTACAAATGCTGTCATGCTACAAACTATCTAATTCTATGCAGAATGGCAGATTGGCATTTATTGAAATTCACTTTTTTTTATATTAAATACTTTTCTAATTGTACAAACATAACGGAAGTTGAATTATGCTACAAAGTTCTAGTTCCATGCAGAATGGCATTTATTGAGAATTCACTTTTTTTTAAATATTAAATACTTTTCTAATTGTACAAACATAACGAAAGTTGAATTATACACAACCAAGCACAAGTTTTAAGAAAAATAAACTTTTACAAACAGAGGTCTTATATACATTAAATGAGGCATATCATGTATGTTTCAAATGTAGTAGTGAGTTTCAGGGCATGTTTTTTTTTTAAACTCATCTTAATGATTGCAAAATAAAAAGATGAAAACATCCTTTCAAAATAAATTTCAATAATACAATAAAAATATTGACCAGGAAATTGAATTCATTATCATATTGGAATAAACCAAATGTGACAATATTGTATGTGAAATTGGCAATATTAATATTATATAACTAACTTTATGCTAGCAGATATCCATAGACTTCTAGTCATAACTAGCATGCTAGCAGATATCCATAGACTTCTAGTCATTACACCTACTAGCATGCTAGCAGATATCCATAGACTTCTAGTCATTATGTTAGCAACTTCCTTCAAACTGCACGCATTAGACATACATATGGTGTCCACTAGTTCATCTGACTCTGGGGAAGTAGATAAAGGGCATCATTGACTAAATCCTGAAGTACCCTTTCAAACCCTGGGGCGGCAGGTAGCCTAGTGGTTAGAGTGTAGAGGTGGCAGGTAGCCTAGTGGTTAGAGTGTGAGGTGGCAGGGTAGCCTAGTGGTTAGAGGGAGGGGCGGCAGGGTAGTTTAGTGGTTAGGGTGTTGACCAGTAACTGAAATGTTGCAAGTTCAAACCCCGAGCTGACAAGGTACAAATCTGTTGTTCTGCCCCTGAACAGGCAGTTAACCCACTGTACCTAGTCGTCATTGTAAATAAGAATTTGTTCTTAACTGACTTGCCTAGTTAAATAAAGGTTAAATAAAAAAAACTAATCCCTAACTTTTTAAATGTATTTTTATGATTACAGTAACTATATTTAACTGCTGTGTTCCTGTGTGTCTGTCAGTGCCATAACGTTGGAGTGATGGCATGTCCTCTCAGGTGCCTGTGATTCAGGTGATGTGTGTTTGTCTACTGATTGCCCATGCGTTGGTGATGTGTGTCTGTCTACTAGGTGCCCATAGATTAGGTGATGTGTGTCTGTCTACTAGGTGCCCTGCACGTTAGGTGATGTGTATTGTCTACTAGGTGCTATAACGTTGGGTGATGTGTGTCTGTCTACTAGGTGCTTATGCGTTTAGGTGATGTGTGTCTGTCTACTAGGTGCCCACTGCGTTAGGTGATGTGTGTCTGTCTACTAGATTGCCCATAAGCGTTAGTTGATGTGTGTCTGTCTACTAGGTGCCCATAACGTTAGGTGAGGGTGTGTGCTATTCCCACTGGGTGCCCTGCGTTAGGTGATGTGTGTCTGTCTACTAGGTGCCCATAACGTTAGGTGATGTGTGTCTGTCTACTAGGTGCCCATAACGTTAGGTGATGTGTGTCTGTCTACTAGATGCCCATAACGTTAGGTGATGTGTGTCTGTCTATGAGGTGCCCATAACGTTAGGTGATGTGTGTCTGTCTACTAGGTGCCCATAACGTTAGGTGATGTGTGTCTGTCTACTAGGTGCCCATAACGTTAGGTGATGTGTGTCTGTCTACTAGGTGCCCATAACGTTAGGTGATGTGTGTCTGTCTACTAGGTGCCATAACGTTAGGTGATGTGTGTCTGTCTACTAGGTGCCCATAGCGTTAGGTGATGTGTGTTTGTCTACTAGGTGCCCATAACGTTAGGTGATGTGTGTCTGTCTACTAGGTGCCCATAACGTTAGGTGATGTGTGTCTGTCTACTAGGTGCCCATAACGTTAGGTGATGTGTGTCTGTCTACTAGGTGCCCATAGCGTTAGGTGATGTGTGT
>NW_027015634.1:0-11227 GCF_036934945.1 Oncorhynchus masou masou
TATAGATATAGATAGATATAGAAGAGATATACTTGTTTTTTGGAACAGACCAGATCAAGCATGCCTGCTATATGTATCTCGGTATGATACAGCTGTAGGATCTTAATTTGATCACTTTTTTGTTGCTGAGAAGTTTATTGCATTGTGGGAAACACAGATAAGCTTTGTGATTTACATATATTCACCAAACTCCTGCACTGAAATGTGGTTATATTAATAGTATTGCACTTATCATGCAGCCTTATTTTGTCCAGCTAATAGACTCACCACCAATGGATCAACATTACGGAGGAAACGTTCAAGTCCTTTTGCTGCAGGATTATTTCACTGCAACAATACTGGATAAATTAAGATCTTACATCTGTACATCTACAGTATATGTATAATTTGTAATATTAGACAATGTGCAAAATGTTTCCTCTTTTTGGAACAGATGGCTATAATGTGTGTTTTATTTACAGGGCAAGAAGAGCCTGTTAACCCAAAGGTTTTTGAGATTGTAGGAAAAACCTTGGGGTTGATTTTCCTCTTCAGCCTGATCGTATTCTTTGCATGGTAAAAAGATATTCCCAGCCTCAATTTTAACATATTTATCATACTGATTGTGCTTTTGTTTTTGAAAACCTAAATGATGTCAAATCCCTTTATTCTTGTCTTCCCGGAGGAGGAGAACATCTAGACTCCCCAGTGGGTTTGACATGACAGACCATTCACAGGGACTGGTGGGAATGGTAGAATAAACCTTTAAAACCCATCTAGAATGTGAGTTTCAGGAAGAATTGAATGAATACTGTGTTGTGTAACCAACTGTAACTATGAAGTCATTATTCTTCTGAAGTGTCGGTCCTGACAACTGTTCCTTTCTCTGTGTTCTCTCCACAGAACTCCCCGGTTGGGACAGTGTGCTCTAACCAGGCCACGGTCAGTAGAGGGAACCAGGAACCACCACTTAACAACCTCGATGGTCTTTAAGCACAAGTCAAAAGAGGTGCTTGTTAATTATTTTTCCAATGGGTATTAAGTGTTTTTATGAACAGTATTGTCATTGTGTATTAGTTTTAAATGTATACTTTTGTTACATTTATAATTGTGTGCTCTTTGACTCTGTATATTTGTGCAATTTGCTGGGATGAAAAATGTTTAACTGTTACTATAGTGTTGATATGATGATGCAGGCTACTCTTTATTTTGGACCATTTATTTTGAGTGTTGAGTTCACAGAGCATCTGTTTAATGGGTTCCAGTATAGAGGAACTGCTGAGTTCAACTAGCTCACTGAAGGCAGTTTAAGTCCATATAAAGTCAATGATGACTGTCTAGAGAAGACACAGTTAGTTGGAGAGACAGTGTTCTGATACAAGACAGGAAGTTGGTGCAGGAAGTCTACATGATGGCAGAATGGTGTTAACGTCTACTAGTCACTGTTTCTCTTGATCTTTTGTGCAGTAACCAGAATAACAATATCATCTATTTTCAGTTTATATCTATTTAGAAGTTATCGTGTCAGTTTTATTTTCAGTGTTAAACAGAATCAATTGAGGCTGAATTTAAGATTTTTTTAAATGGTTTGCACTGTAATAAAGACCTTTACATTCAATTTCCATGAAAATATTTTGGCTGTTATCGGTCCAACATTTTACATATCTCATTAAAATTGATTGAATTGAGATTTTGTGTCACTGGCCACATACTAAACCCCATAATGTGGAATCTTGTTTTTTGACCATAAGTCTAAAAAGCAAGAAGTATTTAACCCCTTTCTTATGGAAAGCCTAAATAAATTCAGGAGTAAAGATTTTCTTAACATGTCACATAATAAGTTGCATGGACTCTGTGTGCAATAGTGTTTAACATGATTGATTTTTTAAATTATTTTATTTAACCTTTATTTAACCAGGAAGGGCTCATTGAGATTAATATTTATTTTTCAAGAGTGCCCTGGCCAAGATAGGCAGCACCAAGTCATTACAAAAAATTAGACAGACAACATGAAAAACTACAAGTAATCTAGTAAAAACCATTGAATTCACAAGGGTATAAAACAGTAAATTAAAAACATTGACAGGTCAGGGAATCAGCCTCAAAATCCTTCATCAGTGATTTAAAAACACAAGTTTGTCCAGTTTAAAAGTATTTTGTAAGGTGTTCCAAAACGATGGTGCAGAGTACATAAAAGCCCAAATTCAGTTTGGAACAGTTGGCAGGATAAAGTCCAGCGAACGAAGAGAGTACCCACCACATTTCTGAACAATAAAAATGCACAAAAAAAATGTAGTTAACCCAAAATGGCTTTGTAAATAAAAAATATACCAGTGACTGAGCCTACGAATGACTAGAGAAGGCCAGCCAAACCTGGTACACAAAGTGCAGTGGTGTGTAAGGGTTTTGCAGTTTAAAATAAATCTCAAAGTGCCATGGTACTTGATCTCAATTGATCTCAAACACTGAGTGGAAGCATTCATATATAAAATATCCCCATAGTCTAGTAAAGGCATAAATGTAGCTGACACTAGCCTCCTTCTGGCTTCAATAGAAAAACAGGCCTTATTCCTAAAATAAAATCACAATTTCAGCTTCAAATGATTTTGTTAGTTGTTTAATATGCAATTTAAAAGAGGCCGTCATATATTAAAATTCCAAGATATTTATATGAGGTTACAACCTCAATCTCCTTGCCCTGACAGGAAGTAATAGGTGAAAGGTTCAGAGGCCTATTTCTTGCATTAGAAAACACCATTAGTTTAGTTTTGTCAGTATTTAGGATAAGCTTCAATTGACACAAGGTATGTTGAACAGTATAAAAAGCAGTTTGCATGTTCTGGAAAGCTTTTGTAAGAGATGAGGCACAACAGTAAATAACAGTATCATCAGCATGAAAATGAAGTTGTGCATTTTGGACATTTTTGTCTAAATCATTTATATAAATAGTGAATAAGAGAGGACCAAGTACAGAGTCTTGGGGCACACCATTCAAGACAGACAATTTTACAGACATAAGCCCATCAAATTGAGTGCACTGAGTTCTATCAGACAGATAGCAAACCATGCAACTGCATGCTCCTAAAGACCTACACTCGACAATCTCTGCCTTAGTATAGCATGAGCAACTGTATCAAAAGCCTTAGAAAGATCAATAAAAAGTGAGACACAGTGCTGTTTTTTGTCAAGGGCTTCAGTGATATCATTTAAAACCTTCATGGCTGCTGTATTGTGCTATGCTTCTTCCTGAAGCCCGATTGGTACATTGATAAAATAGAGTTAGTAAATAAAAACTATTTTAGCTGTTCACTTACAAGGGTTTCAAGTATTTTCACCAGGGGTGACAGCATTGAGATTGGCCTATACTTAATTAAAAGAGTTGGATCTCCCCCTTTTTAAAAGTGGTAGGACAAATGCTGATTTCCAGATTGTAGTATCTGGGATCTACATCGGTTTATATTAGTTACTGTGCTGTTACTAAGCAGTAATGCATTACGGCAGTGTTACGTTACTACACCTAATAGGAAATGCACATGCGCACTGGGGTGCCGGGAACTGTAGAGCACGAGGGGTTTTGACTAAACAAAAACTAACTGTACTCCCATCTCCTGCCTGGCCATTTCTCCACAACACAAATATTACAGTGGCGACGAGGTGATTAAACTACATAAACGGACATTGCTTGAAGGGAAGAATGTTGCGTGAGTAATGAAACTCAAAATAATTATGTAATTCGTCAGTTATTTTTTTATTTTCTTTCGCCAGTAGAAAAGGCTAAGCACTGCTAGCACTGCCAGTACAGTATTCAGGAGCTGCCAAGTAGCAAGACTATTGGAGTCCAGAATAGCGACACTGCCCTCTGGTGGTTAAATTTAAAAAAATTGAACCCATTGAAATTAGGCGATCTCAGTGGAGAAATATTGGCAAGAAGAAAAAGGAAGAAGGAATGTAACACGGTGTGTACATTATTACATATGAGTGCAGTGAATGAAGTAATTGCAGAAACTTCTGAAGTGAAGAATTAGATGAAAATTAAGGAATACAAGGAATAAGGAAACTGAACAATTAACTGTGAAAATGGCAACCATTGGTCGAGTAACAGAGTTTGAGGCACAAAGAGGATTTTGATTCCTATTTGGAGCGTTTTGAGCGTTGGCTGGCTGCAAATGAAATCAAAGATGGAAAGAAAGCAGACGTATTTCTCAGTGTTTTGGGTCCAACTGAGTATGGATTGCTGAAAGGTCTCATTGAAACAATGAAAGCAGTGGAGTTGAACTATGCAGAACTGACTGAAACTCTTTCAAGGTATTTCAAGCCTAAGCCAATTCTCATTGCAGAACGTTTCAGATTTTACCAACGTCACCAGAGTCAAGGGGAAACCGTGGCTGACTACATCCTTGCTTTGAAAAGGCTGGCAAGTACATGTGAGTTTGCATGATTTCTTGATGATGCTCTCCGAGACAAGTTTGTATTTGGTCTCACAGGTGAAGCATATCACAGAAGGCTTCTGTCAGAGAAGGACCTGACCTTTAAGAAAGTCTGTGATATAGCACTTGGACTCGAGCTTGCCCACAGGGATACTATTGAGCTATCGGGACATGCAGAACGTCAGAAAGGTGTTCACAAGGTCAGTGATGCACGTGGTGGAAAAAGCTCACAAAAGTCACACTTTTTTCAGTCCCGTCCTCAAGGTTACACAAGAACAAAGCATCCCACATCTCAAAGGTCTAAGCCAAGTTGCTACAGATGTGGGGGAGATAATCATCAGCACAGTGAATGTCAATTCCAAAATGAAAAGGGCCACAATTGTGGAATGGTTGGACATTTACAGAGAGTGTGTAAGGCATCAAAACGCACAGCGAGAGTGCACAAAGTGTCAGACACAGTAGTGGAACTGTTCACAGTGTACACAGCTCAACAACTAAAAGATGGAATCTATCTCAACATGGAGTTAGCGGGAAAACCAGTACAAATGCAGCTGGACACCGGAGTGTCTGTATCTCTGGTTCCAGAGAGACTCTACAAAGAAAAACTGAAAGAGTGCCCACTTCAGCCCGCGTCCATCCGCCTTTCTTCATACACTGGTGACACTATTCCTGTGTTAGGGCAGATCCAGGTACCAGTCCGGTATGAGGGGAAGAAGTGGACGCTACCGCTTGTCATTGTTAAGGGAGAAAAATCAGCCTTGCTATGCAGAAACTGGCTACAAAAGATCAAGTTGAACTGGGGAGAAATCTTCAGTCTGAGAAATGACAAACCAGTGAGTCAGGCTACACTCACTAACATGCTGGAGAAGCACAAATAACTTTTCAAAGATGGCTACGGTGAAATACAAAACTTCACAGCAAAAGTCAGAGTGCAAGAAGGAACCAAGCCTATCTTTCACAAACCACGCCCAGTTCCCTATGCTCTTAAGGAAGCAGTAGAGAAGGAACTGGACGCCTACAGAAGAATAACATAATCACGAAAGTAGCGAGGAGCGACTGGGCCGCTCCGATTGTTGTTGTCCCAAAGAAAGACAAGACCGTCAGAATGTGCGGTGACTACAAGGTCACAGTAAATCGCTGCATACTACCAGAGGAATATCCACTACCAAACGCTGAATATCTGTTTGCCACTCTAGCTGGTGGGAAGTTTTTAAGTAAGCTGGACCTGACATTCGCTTATCAGCAACTGAAGCTGGATCCGGAGTCAGATCAGTATCTGACCATCAATATACACAAGGGGCTATTCGGATTCAACCGCTTGGCCTATGGAATCTCGACAGCTCCAGCGATATTCAACGCACAATGGATCAGATCTTGGACGGTATAGACAATGTTGTGTGCTTCATGGACGACATCCTTGTGTCAGCACCAAACATTACAGAGCACCTTGTAGTGCTGGACAAAGTGATGTCAAGACTGGAGAAATACGGAGTGAGAATGAAACGCAGCAAGTGTGAGTTCCTCCAGGACTCAGTGGAGTATCTCGGATACAAGATTGATGCACAAGGCCTGCACCCAACCAACAGCAAGGTGGAAGCAATCGTAAACGCACCAGCACCCACAAATATCTCAGAGCTGAGGTCATTTTTGGGGCTCCTGAACTATTACGGAAAGTTTGTGGCAAACTTGTCCACATTGTTGCATCCGCTTCACCAACTGCTGCAGGCCGATACAAAGTGGAATTGGTCCCCACAATGTGAAGAAGCATTCAAGACTTGCAAACAGCGTCTGCTAAAGAGCAAGTGGCTTGCCCACTATAACACAGAGATGAAGCTGAGACTCGCGTGTGATGCATCTCCATACGGAGTAGGAGCCATCATCTCACATGTTCTACCGTCAGGTGAAGAACACCCTATTGCATTTGCATCACGGACTCTGTCACCAAGTGAGAAAAATTATGCTCAAATTGAGAAGGAAGCCCTGAGCATAATATTCGGAGAGAAGAAGTTTCACAAATACCTCTACGGAAGGAAGTTCCAACTGCTGACAGATCACAAGCCTCTGTTGGCCATCCTTGGACCAAAATCAGCTATACCAACCCTTGCTGCACTTCGAATGCAACATTGGGCTCTGATATTGTTAGCCTACGACTACGAGATTGAGTACAGACGATCCAGTGATCACGCAAATGCCGATGCACTATCAAGACTACCATGCAATAGTGACTCCGACAGTGAAGATGATAGAGCAGTCTTCCAGATCTCTCTCATTGATGAACTGCCCATAACTGCTTCTGACATAGCAGAGGAAACAAGGAAAGACCCAGTGCTTTCCAAAGTCTTGGACTTAACATTAGGCGGTTGGCCAACCTTCGTAAATGACGATAACCTTCGTCCATTCATCGACAAGAAAGACCAGTTGTCCACTGATCAAGGGTGTGTTCTGTGGGGATCAAGGGTGGTGGTACCTCACAAATTCCAGAGGAGACTGCTATCTGACCTGCATGAGGGACATCCAGGGATCACTCGAATGAAAGCACTCGCTCGCAGTTATCTGTGGTGGCCTGGACTAGATCAGGACATTCAACAGCATGTAGGCCACTGCTCACCTTGTGAAGCTGTTTGCAACAAGCCTGCTGCTGCGCCTCTTCATCCATGGTTCTGGGCTGCTACACCTTGGGAACGCATCCATGTGGATTACGCCGAAATTGACAAGCAACATTTCCATGTCCATTCCAAGTGGATGGAAGTGTTCCCTACTCAACTGACCACAGCTGAGAAGACCATCAATCTTCTCAGACACCTGTTTGCATCCTTTGGACGAGTCAAGGAGCTCGTATCGGACAATGGCCCTCCGTTCACGTCAAACAATTTTGAAATGTTTCTCAAGAACAATGGAGTAAGGCACATCCTGTCACCACCTTACCATCCGGCATCAAACGGAGCAGCGGAGAGAGCCGTGCAAACCTTTATGAAGGCCTGGACTAGACTCGAGGTTCAGTCTGTGCCCACCCACCAAAGGCTTCCGCGGTTCCTGTTTACTTACCGTAACACACCACACACAGTAACGGAATGTACACCAGCTGAACTGTTTCTGAAACGCCAACCACGAACCCGCCTGACATTGTTGAAACCAGACTTGTCAAGCACTGTGGCAAAGCACCAGCTACAGCAGAAGAAAGCTCATGACAGACACTCAAAGACTGTCAGAGAATTCAAAGAGGAAGAGAGGATGATGGTACGTGATTTCAGACACCCAAAGCGCCTGTGGAACTCAGGTGTGATCTTGCAACGCAGAGGACCTTTGACTAACCAAGTCCAAATTGGTCATCGCCAGGTCAACGTTCATGTGGATCATCTGCTACGGTCCAACGCCCCAGCAGAGACATGCCGAGAGAACAAGAACAATAATGACCCCCAGGACTATTCTCCTGACTGTGGACGTACGGGAGAGACAGAGCCTGACCTTCCACCCAAACCTGGCCCACCACAGGAAGCCCAGGAGCAGCGAAGATATCCTATTCGACAGCGAAGGGCACCTCAACAGCTTGACCTGTGAGTTGAGCTGGTTAAGGAGGTAACGGACAGTAAAAAAACACTTGAATATGTCCTAGATAAAAGGAAAGAAAAATTACATTACCTGGGTTAGTTATTAGGACACAAACTCCATCTTCGGGGCAGAATAATCCCCTGGATTTGTGCTGGGCTCTGAAAAGTCTGCTTCAACCCAGTAGTTGAAAAATGTTTAAGAATGCATTGTTCAGATATTGCATTGGTAGTTACCTAACATATTTACATTGTTCTCTGGGAGTTAAACACTATGGGGGAGGAGTGTAGTATCTGGGATCTACATCGGTTTATATTAGTTACTGTGCTGTTACTAAGCAGTAATGCATTACGGCAGTGTTACGTTACTACACCTAATAGGAAATGCACATGCGCACTGGGGTTTTAATTTTTAATTTTACCTTTATTTAACCAGGCAAGTCAGTTAAGAACACATTCTTATTTTCAATGACGGCCTGGGAACAGTGGGTTAACTGCCTGTTCAGGGGCAGAACGACAGATTTGTACCTTGTCAGCTCGGGGGTTTGAACTCACAACCTTCCGGTTACTAGTCCAACGCTCTAGCCACTAGGCTACCCTGCCGCCCAGGGTGCCGGGAACTGTAGAGCACGTGGGGTTTTGACTAAACGAAAACTAACTGTACTCCCGTCTCCTGCCTGGTCATTTCTCCACAACACAAATATTACACAGATCTTTGGAATTTCATTACATTTCAGGGTTAGATTGAACAGAGATGTAAAGTGGTTCAGCTATGAAATCAGCTGCCAGCTATAAAAGCAGGGATCCAAAGATCAGGACCTGCAGGCCTTCTCTGATCTAAGGATTTCAGGGCTTTATGTACCTCCTGCACTGAGAATGGCAAAAAGCTAAAAGTTTGACCAGCTCTCACTGGTTCATCCACACAGGGTTGTACAGAGACAGAGGACACTGAATCAAACAGCCTACCAGATGATACAAAGTGCTCATTGAAACAATTCAGCATTTATTTCAGTTGTCATATATAGCAACAGAGTCCTTCAAAACACATGACGGTAATTCATTAACATTACTGTTACCAGACATAGACTTAATAGGCTCCCAAAACCTTCTAGGGCCATTCAGGTTATCAGTGGTAACAGACATACAATATTCAGACTTGGCATCCTGAGAAGAAAAGAACACTTGTTTCATAACTGCCTAAAAATAAGCCAATCAGCATCAGAACATGATTTCCTTGCTTTAGCCCAGGCTAGATTACTGCCTTGAATAATACAAGACAGCTCAGAAGAAAACCATGGATTAACCCGCCCTTTAACCCTGAACCTGCGGAATGGGGCATGTTTGTTTACTATTTGGGAAAAAACATCAAGAATTTCCAGGCAGTTTCCACATCAGGGATAAGCTCAATCTTGCTCCAGTCAAAATAAAACAAATCATGAAAGAAAGCCTGCACATTAAAACACAAATTTCTCTTACGAATAAAAGTAAGCTCAGGGTCCCAAATGCCCTCATCCAACCCAGATTAGGAGAGCATTTTCCCTGAACCTAACTATTTAACCTGACCTTAACCTCAGGCTCTTAACATGCTAAGATAAGTCTCCTAACCTGCTACATAAATTCTCATAAACTGCTACGAAAAAGTCAATTCCGTATCAAAGTGGAATGAAAAGAGTGTCTCTGTGGCATCCAGCCCACCAGGCTCCTCTTTGCAAATATACTTCAAAGAGGAAGTTGGTGTCGGAGAAGTTGAGAGGTGTGTGAGAATCACTCAGATACAATTACAGTTACTCTGTTTCATACCAAGTTTGTTTTTCATGTCTGGTTTTCATGTTCATGTTTAATGACATTTTTGACCAGTTGAAGAAGGATTTTATTGAAATGGATAACACGATTAAAGACAAACGCACAGCTCTACAAATAGCTGTTAATGATGATGACATATTCAATTGAACTCGTGAAAACTAACCAAGCGCTCCAGGACAAGTTGTCTTCAGAAATAAAGGAACTTAAAATCAAGAAATTCAACCAAGACAAAAAAGACAAGGCCGAGGACAAAGTCTACTTCTGGAGAAACCCTGACAAGGGAGGTCCTGCTCCCTCTCTCCATTGCAGACGCAGGAGGGATGCCTCTTATTTCGGGTCCACCCTCGTTTGATCAACACTCTACAACCAGCGCCTCATCGGCTTCCAGTGGTAGTTTTTTATTCAACCAGAGACTGGACGGACGGAAGGGCGGAGGAGGCCGCAGGCACGCGCATCGACGAGATGTCGCACCCCACGGGGTAAGAAGAAACGACTATCAGAGGCAGAGGAGACCGTTCACACGGTCCTCGAACTCACTGGACTGAGTGTCTTTAATTTATCAAGCAAGATATTGAGCCCTGCCCATGTCTCTTTGTTTAATAAAGGGTTATATTTTGTGCCTACAACCCAGTGCAACAATTTTGATGTTAAGGTAGACCTGTTTAAGTTTTTTAGAAACATCCGATTAAGGGAATACTTTAGCTCCCCTAATTCTGACACTTCTATTGAACCAGCAGGTTGCTCTCCTGCACATATTCCGGCTCCTTTTAGAAGCAAGAGTTATTTTATACCTCCAGCCAATTTTAGAAGCAAGAGTTATTTTAATCACTCGCAATCATCAAGACATATTGCAGACTTGTGGAAAAAGATGTTGGACATCTCCTTAAGAATAAACAGGGGTCCCAATCTTTCCATAATTTACCTTAGGATGAAGAACAAGCTTAGCTTGATATACAATCCGATACGTCAGTCCTTATTCGTCCTGCTGATAAGGGTGGGTCGGTTGTACTCATGGATAGGACAGTTTATGTACATAGACAGCTGCTTGACAACACCTTTTACAAGAAACTCAGAAGTGACCCTACTTCCCAATTTCAGAATACTATCTTTACTGTCTTAGATGGGTATTTAAGTTCTGGTCAGATAACCAAAAAAGAACATGACTTTTTGGCTATTCAACACCCTAAAATTGCCACTTTCTATACTTTGCCGAAATTACACAAGAATGTTACAAAACCTCCAGGGCGCCCTATTGTAGCGGGCATTGATGCAGTAACAGCCCCTATTGTAGCGGGCATTGATGCAGTAACAGCCCCTATTGTAGTGGGCATTGATGCATTAACGGCCCCTATTGTAGCGGGCATTGATGCAGTAACGGCCCCTATTGTAGCGGGCATTGATGCAGTAAGCGGGCATTGATGCAGTAACGGCCCCTATTGTAGCGGGCATTGATGCAGTAACGGCCCCTATTGT
>NW_027015635.1:0-11226 GCF_036934945.1 Oncorhynchus masou masou
GGCCAGTAACCGAAAGTTCGCTGGTTTGAATCCCTGAGCTGACTAGGTGAAAAATCTGTCGATGTGCCCTTGAGCGAGGCACTTCCTGTGAGTTTCTCTGGATAAGAGCACCTGCTAATTGGCTTCAAATGTAAGTAAAGTTCATGGCTTTTCTTTGATAGAGTAAAAATAGATGGCAGAATGTTGTTTCCTCCGCATGACTAGGGAAACTATAACAATTAGGTAGGAGAAACCAGAAACATTGAGTGGAGGACTTTCCATTTACGTGATACTCATGACATTGGCTCCATTCTCAGACTATAGAAAGAACAATAATGCTAACCACATCTGGATAACCATCTCTAAAGCTTAGGAGTTAGGCCGGGTTTAAAGTATAGCGCCTCGTGACAACTGCTCATGTAAAAATGCCTTTATAAATACATTGTGATTGATATATTTCTCACCTCCGAAAATGGCTTCAAAGGATCCATCCTCTACGTGGGCGGCTCCCACTGCAATGACACCAGAACAAACAGACAACACGATAATGACATTAGAGAGACAGAGCCTTGTAGTCAATACACAGACATGTACAGTACCTACTGGTTTATCGTTACATTTCCCTTCAGATTTCACCATACCGTCATTACACTAGCTTGTTTGATGCTTGCTTGCATTGCTTATCTCTGTAGTTTGACTCTGGTTTACACTATACAGTACTGACAGAGTTGTGTTTACAGTATATGATATGAGTTTGAGTGCAGCTATACTGTTTTTTTTTTAATTATTTAAAAAAATAATGATTTATTACAAAAAACACAAGGAAGGAGTAACATTAAAGTATTAGAACATGAAGGACAAACAATACAGCATCAAGACACTATCAAACATGTATCAGTCTTTCCGCAACAGAGCCATCCTTAAGTGTGAGGGAACATGTGCATGATAGTGATATAAAATATATGTCATAGTTTCCTTTTTCATGATCACAATCTTGTGAAGCCTGAACCCTCCAAGACCCCCCCTCAACCATTCGAGACCCCTCCCACAGTCCCCCCCCCACCCCCGGAATAAAAAAAATGAATTCCATTCCCCACCCCCTAGAACTCCTCAATGCAGCTATACTGTTGACTTTAATCTCCTGATTATCCTGTGTCTGAAGCGTGGAGGCAGCTTGATGTACAAGTACACCCCCTGGACAGGACGCTAGTCGAGCGCAGGGCCTGTTGACTGAATGTTATTCTCTCACTAAAACAGTGACAGGTAGAAGGTGCCTTTCTACCTGTCAAAAGAGGAAGGGAAACTAAATAAAGAGTGATGAAGGAGATGCTAAGTATAAGTTATTGCAATGGAACAGCTGTCCAATCCACCTTGACTTTAATCTAGCCGGGGGGGGGGGGACACACACTCCAATCAGCTCAATGTGTGTCAGCTCAACCTATCTTACAGTGCATCACACACACACACACACACACACTTCCCAGAACAACTTGCAGGGAAAAATGTCACCCATTTCAAACGTGCCAAGTAAAAAACAAAAATAAGTGTGCTGGGAAGCAAGTGTGTGGTTCTTCAGTACCTCATTAACGCTTAATTACCTGCTTCATCAGAGGAGTAAGTCTATCATTAATGATTAATTCATCATTTTCGTTAAAATGTGCAACCCCTTCCAAGGTTGCGTCCCATATGGCACCCTATTCCCACCATAGTGTCCTACTTTTGACCATGGCCCCTGGTGCTCTGCTCAAAAAGTAGCACACTATATAGTGAATGTTGCACACACCAAGTCATTATCAAGATACGTTCACCGATAACCACCCTCCCTGTACAGGGGCACAAATGTGGTGGATGACATGACGGAGGTTGAGCTGAGAGTGGGAGGTTGCTGCATTCAGAAGACTAGCTACCCGGGGTGTAAGAGGGGAAGAGGTGTTAGTAGTGTGTGTGTGTCAGTACTGAGAGAATACATGTTTGAGCAGGGAGAGGAGAGTTCACAGGCCTTATTAACTCTCACTATTTGAGGTCAGAGACAGGATGGTAATTGAGACTGAGGCATGTAGGCTTCAGGGAAAGGCTGCTCGTGCTCGCTCTCTATCTGTTCACACCCAGCCTTGTCATGTCCATATCCCCCTGCGTGTTCTTACAACATCTGTAGCCTAATTTGAATATCTCTCCCTTTTTATATTTATACATACACTATATGACCAAAAGTATGTGGACACCTGCTTGGGCATTAATATGGAGTTGGTCCATATGAGTGAAAAGATCTTGGCCTTTTTTATAGGTAATTATTACTGTCTTCAGAAATCACGCATAGATAAAGACAGAAGGGGCAGAGAGAGAAATGCCAACATGTTGTATACTTCAAAGTGTACAGTACAAATACACTAAATATACAAAAGAGTATGTGGACACCCTTCAAAGTGGATTTTGCTGTTTCAGCCACACCCATTGCTGCCAGGTGTATAAAAGAGAGCACACAGCCATGCAATCTCCATAGACAAACATTGGAAGTGGAATGGCCTTACTGAAGAGCTCAGAGACGTTTGGCACCATCATAGGATGCTACCTTTTCAACAAGTCAGTTCGTCAAATGTCTGCCCTGCTTGAGCTGCCCCAATCAACTGTAAGTGCTGTTATTGTGAAGTGGAAACGTCTTGGAGCAACAATGGCTCAGCTGCGAAGTAGTAGGCCATACAAGCTCACAGAACGGGACCGCTGAGTCTGTCCTCGGTTGCAACACTCACTACTGAGTTTCAAACTACCTCTGGAAGCAACATAAGTACAATAACTGTTCGTCTGGAGCTTCATGAAATGGGTTTCCATGGCCGAGCAGCCACACACAAACCTAAGATCACCACGCATAATGCCAAGCGTTGGCTGTGGTGGTGTAAAGCTCGCCGTCATTGAACACTGGAGCAGTGGAAACGTGTTCTCTGGAGTTATGAATCACGCTTCTCCATCTGGCAGTCCGACGGACGAATCTGGGTTTGGCAGATGCCAGGAGAACGCTACCTCCCCCAATTTCCTAGTACAAACTGTAAAGATTGGTGGGGGAGAAATAACTGTTTTTCAAGGTTCGATTTAGGCCCCTTTGTTCCACTGAAGGGAAATCTTAACGCTACATCATACAATGACATTCTAGAGATGATTCTGTGCTTCCAACTTTGTAGCAATAGTTTGGGGAAGGCTCTTTCCTGTTTCAGCATGACAATGCTCCAGTGAAATAGCGAGGTCCATAAAGAGAAGGATTGTCGAGCTCGGTGTGGAAGAACTTGACTGGCCTGCACAGAACCCTGACCTCATCTCCATCGAACACCTTTGGGATGAATTGGACGCCGACTGCAAGCCAGGCCTAATCACCTGACCTCTCTAATGCTCTTGTAGCTGAATGGAAGAAAGTCCCTACAGCAATGTTCCAACATCTAGTGGAAAGCCTTCCCAGAAGAGTGGAGGCTGTAATAGCAGCAAAGGGGGGGACCAACTCCATATTAATGCCCATGATTTTGGAATGAGATGTTCGACGAGCAGGTGTCCACATACGTTTGGTCAGGTAGTTTATCTTTGCCAAAGGCTGTATTACCGAAGTATTAGCTCCTTTGTGCCAATATTTTTGTTCATACCATTTGTTTTAATTTCCTTTCTTTCTTTTTTTTTGGTGGGTATTAAAATGAGAATTAGGATGATGCCACCCAATCCCTTTAATAATGCCGCTTCCTGAATCCAAGTGTTTGACATTGTCACGGGATTCTTCCGTCGAAGGAGAGGTGGACCAATACGCAGCGTGGTGAAAGTTCATGGTTTTTTAATGAGAAAAACTATACATGAATAAACTACAAGACAATAAATGTGAAAACCCAAAACCAGTCCCGTGTGGTTTAAAAAAAACTGACACAGGAGACAATCACCCACAAACCCCAACACCAAACAGGCTACCTAAATATGGTTCCCAATCAGAGACAATGACTAACACCTGCTTCTGATTGAGAACCATATCAGGCCAAACACAGAAACAGGCAAACTAGACACACAACATAGAATGCCCACTCAGATCACACCCTGACCAAACAAAACATAGAAACATACAAAGCAAACTATGGTCAGGGTGTGACAGACATGGGGAGGGGACCAGTAACTTTATGATCAAACTTTATCAATGTCTCGTCCAAATATCATAAAATCTCATGCAAAAAATGATTTCGACCATTCATGACCTTTAAAAACACAAGCAGAAGTGACCATTTCATTCAGCGCTAATGGGAAGTTTTAAGACAATCTGAATGGTAATGCAGTTGACAATGGAATGGGTTTGAGAGCCAGAAGTGCAGTCAGTCTAGCCATGACACACAGTGCTCATGGAAGAGAGATGTGCATTTTGTGCCGGTTAATCTCATATTTAGAAACATAATATGATGAATCGTTTCATTTGGTTAAAACCAAACATTGCCTACCCTTCCCTTTTAATCAAGACTGGTTTAGCAACAACTCATAGGTTCCCACTCTTCTGGGAAGGCTTTCTGATCTCAAATGTTCTATGTACATAAAAAAACTGCTTATTATAGTGAAGAAGGTAAACTACAACCAAAAAGTAAGAAAAAACTGAAAAGTAGTGTAAGCATAAAAAGAGGCAAGTAGAAAATAGGGACATGTCAAAACAGGGCAAAACAAGAGATGGACACACTGGACAGGGCAGGACCGTACAAGACTAAGCAAGACTAGTGGATAAGCTGCTGGTTTGCATTGGGCGTTAACACTTTCTTAGAAATGATATGTGATCCACCGAAATAGTGTTCACAAAACTAACACCCATAGAGTGTTGGTCCCTGGTAGGAGGTGCCATTTTGATGTTGTCTGGGTCACTTTTTGGGTCGATTGTTAATGAAATCAATAGGAAGTGTTGTTTGTCCTTGGACATAGAGGAAACACAGGTGGACGTCATCATCAAAGTCATTTAGTATGCAGAGTGATGCAGGGGATGCAGGAATGGTAATATGGAGGATGACTGAGGGAAAGCTCAGAACTTTTTTCCCCCAGTAATTCTGAATGATGGGACAAAACCAGAATGCGTGGAGGTGAGTGTCAGGAAAGTATTTTTTGGCAGACTGGACACAGAGGTGAATCGACAAGCACTATCAGGGACAGAGTTCTAAAGAAATATGGAAATATTAATAAAAAGGTGCAATGTTGGCAATATATTTGTCCGCCACTGTAGACATCTTCACACTTTGGTGTAGACAACGTGTTGGCATTTCCCCACCTTCTGTCTGTATCAATGTGTGATTTCTGAAGACATTAATATACTTACCTAAAAAAGCGTCTGAGTTTGTTTCAGTCATATCTGCAGAAGTTGTTGTCAGAACTCCTGCGAAAGCAAGCACATAGTAAAAAGATGCATTAGCTACGAACACAAAATACCGTACTGTTGAAGAGACAAACGAAAGCTCCATTGCACTTTGCATAACCCCACCTGAACAACCCCAAATACAGTGAAAATGTTTTGTGGACCAATGAAAAAAAAACATGGGGGAGGTTTGATAATGTTTTGGGGTTGCTTTGGTACTGGGGGCCTTGACTATGTGCAAGACAAGTCGTTGGCAGTTGTCACGCCCTGACCTTAGTTATCTTTATTATTTTGGTTATGTCAGGGTGTGACGAGGGCGGTATGTGTATTTTTGTCTTCTCTAGGGTTTTTGTACATCTATGGGGTTTTGGTTTGTCTAGGTATATATATATATAGGTCTATGGCGGCCTGAATTGGTTCCCAATCAGAGGCAGCTGTTTGTCGTTGTCTCTGATTGGGGATCCTATTTAGGTTGCCATTTTCGATTTTGGTTTTGTGGGTTATTCTCTATGTGTAGTTGCCTGTCAGCACTCGTGGCTGATAGCGTCACGGTTGTTTTGTATACTTTGTTCAGTGTTTCTCTTTCATTAAAGAAGAATGTGCCTTGGTCTCCTCGTTATGACTGAACGTGACAGCAGTAGTAGCCTAAAATCAGTTGGAATACCAGATTTATTTTATGCTTTCCTTTTTTACCTTCAAGTTTACTATTTAAAAAAAATGAATCTATGGCATTATTTAGGATGCTTAATCTTTGGGAAAGGAGTGCTGCTTACGGGATACCTTGACAACATCCGGTGAAACTTCAGAGTGCAAAATTAAAACGACAGTATTATAAATATTTAACTTTCATAAAATCACAAGGGTAATACATCAAAAATAAAGCTTAACTTCTTGTTAATCCAGCCACTGTGTCAGATTTCAAAAAGGCTTTACGGCGAAAGCATACCGTGCAATTATCTGAGGCAGGTGCGACATGAAATTTAAATGTTGTATTTATTTCACCTTTATTTAACCAGGTAGGCTAGTTGAGAACAAGTTCTCATTTGCAACTGTGACTTGGCCAATATAACGCATAGCAATTCGACACATACAACAACAGAGTTAAACATGGAATAAACAAAACATAGTCAAAAATACAGTAGAACAAAAGAAAACAAAAAGTCTATACACAGTGAGTGTAAATGAGGTAAGTTAAGGGAGGTAAGGCAATAAATAGGCCATGGTGGCAAATAATTACAATATAGCAATTAAACACTGGAATGGTAGATGTGCAGAAGATGAATGTGCAAGTAGAGATACTGGGGTGCAAAGGAACAATATAAATAAATACAGTATGGGGATAAGGTAGGTAGATAGAAGGGCTGTTTACAGATGGGCTATGTGTATGTGCAGTGATCTGTGAGCTGCTCTGAAAGCTGGTGCTTAAAGCTAGTGAGGGAGATATGAGTTTCCAGCTTCAGAGATTTTTGCAGTTCATTCCAGTCATTGGCAGCAGAGAACTGGAAGTAAAGACGACCAAAGAAATAATTGGCTTTGGGGGAGACCAATAAGACATACCTGTTGGAGCGCGTGCTACGAGTGTGTGCTGCTATGGTGACCAGTGAGCTGAGATTAGGGGTCAGAAGTATACAGAATGGTGTCGTCTGCGTAGAGGTGTATCAGAGAATTACCAGCAGCAAGAGCAACATCATTGATGTGTACAGAGAAGAGAGTCGGCCCGAGGATTGAACCCTGTGCCACCCCCATACAGACTGACAGAGGTCCGGACAACAGGCCCTCCAATTTGACACAGCGAACTCTAGTAGTTGGTAAACCAGGCGAGGCAATCATTTGAGAATCCAAGGCTGTCAAGTCTGCCAATAAGAATGTGGTGATTTACAGAGTCGAATGCCTTGGCCAGGTCGATGAAGACGGCGCACAGTAATGTCTCTTATCGATGGCGGTTATGATGTCGTTTAGAACCTTTAGCGTGGCTGAGGTGCACCCATGACCAGCTCTGAAACCAGATTGCATAGCGGAGAAGGTACGGTGGGATTCGAAATGGTCGCTAATCTGTTTGTTAAAACCTATTGGGGCAAGGAGTTCCCGTCAGGAAAGTCCACCCCCCGTTAGGCTGAAAAGGTGGCGCAGGGAATTCAAAAATATTCTTTAGAAATATTTAACTTTCGCACATTAACAAGTCCAATACCTCAAATGAAAGATAAACACCTTGTTCATCTACCCATCGTGTCAGATTTTTAAAATGTTTTACAGCGAAAACACAACATATATTTATGTTAGACCACCACCAAACCAAAGAAAAAATGCAGCCATTTTTTCCAGCCAAAGATAAAATCACAACAGCAGGATTAGAAATAAAATGAATCACTAACCTCTTGAAAATCTTCATCAGATGACAGTCATATGACATGTTACACAGTACATTTATGTTTTTTTCGATAATATGCATTTTTATATCCACAAATCTCGGTTTACATTGACGCCATATTCAGAAATTCCTCCAAAATATCCGGAGGAATTATAGAAAGCTACGCCAGATAACAGAAATACTCATCATAAACTTTGACTAAAAATACATGTTCTGCATATAATTAAAGATACACTGGTTCTTAATGCAACCGCTGTGTCAGATTTTTTAAAAACCTTACGGAAAAAGCCTAACATTGCAATAATCTGAGACAGCGCTCAGATGTAACCGCCATGTTGGAGTCAACAGAAATACGAAATTACAACATAAATATTCCCTTACCTTTGATGATCTTTCATCAGAATGTAGTACAAGGAGTCCTAGTTCCACAATAAATTGTTGTTTTGTTCCATAATGTCCAATACTTGTGTCCAAGTAGCTGCATTTGCTATCACTTTCAGCTTACGTGCCCAAAAACTGACTGCTGGTCCAAGATAACTCGCACGAAAACTTCCAAAAGATATATTCCAGGTCGAATAAACTGATCAAACTAAGTAGAGAATCAATCTCAGGATGTTATTATCATATATATCCAATAACGTTCCAACCGGATCATACATTTTCATCTGGGGCCGATTGGAACAGCCGTAGCACTCACAGAGATATGCGCCACAGCAAAATGGCATTCTGTTGCGACACTGACTATTTTCCCTCCAATTAGGTCAAAGTTCACAGCAAATGCTCCATTACACTTTCTACTGAATGAGGATATCTAGTGGAAGGCGTAGGAAGTGCTTCCAGATCCATATCTTGTTGGGAAAGGAGGGGGCGATGACGTCAAAGTTGCCTCAACTTTGGAAGATTGCCTGCCCTATGAGTTCTGTTATACTCACAGACATAATTCAAACAGTTTCAGAAACTTTGGAGTGTTTTCTATCCAATAGTAATACTAATATGCATATATTAACAATCTAGGACAGAGTTTTATGCAGTTCACTCGAGGCACGCAATTCATCCAAAGTAAAAATACTGCCCCCTATCCTCAACAAGTTTTAACGCCATAAGCCTACAGGTTCCCAACTGGGAACTACACCCCCCCCCGTTCAGCTCAAACGGTGGAGCAGGGAAAGCAAAAATATTCTTAAAAATATTTAACATCCACACATTAACAAGTCCAATACCTTAAATGAAAGATAAACACCTTGTTCATCTACCCAGCGTGTCAGAGTTTTAAAATGTTTTACAGCGAAAACATAGCACATATTTATGTTAAACCACCACTAGGAAAGCATACAATATGTAGCCACATTGCCTATGCAAAATAGCACAATCACAAACGCAGGATTAAAAGAAAAATAATTCACTAACCTTTTGAAAATCTTCATCAGATGACAGTAATAGCACATGTTACACAGTACATTTATGTTTTTTTCAATAATATGCAATTTATATCCATAAATCTCAGTTTACATTGAGCCATGTTCAAAAAATGCAACAGAAATGACCGGTGAAATTATAAATAGCTCCGGCAGCTAACGCCAGATAACAGCAATAAACATCATAAACTTTGACTAAATATACATGTTCTACATATATTTAGAAAGATACACTTCTTCTTAATGCAAACGCTGTGTTACATTTATTTTTAACGTTACAGAATTCGTTCACTATTCAATAATCTGAGACGGCGCTCAGACATTAGCATTATTTCTCTGCTATGTTGGAGTCGACAAAAATACAATTTTATAACATAAATATTCCCTTACCTTTGATGGTCTTCGACAAGAATACAAGTGGAAGCGAGTTATACTTACCTAATATAACGCTTGGTTGCTGTTGGTGTGTCTATGTATTAGCAAATGCTAACATCTTCAGGTGAATTACCCCAAAAAGGACTTCTGATCACGAAAATTGTGCATCAAAACTTCAAAATTACTAAACTGGTCAAACTAAGTGCAGAATCAAGCTTTAGGATGTTATTAACGCACAAAACAATTGGCGATTAAATCAAACATAACGAACTCTCCCTCAAGCAAGCTGGAACAAAAAAGACCCTTTCCAGAGCGCCTGAAAACTCTCGCATACCTCAGTATTTTGCTCCGCCAAGCAGTCAAAGCTCGTGCTATTTTCTCCGTTCCACGTCTCATTGAAAGACAAGAGCACGCTGAAGAAATAGAAACTGTTCCGAGATCCGTAGCTGGTTGGGAAGGGTGGGGGCGATGACGTCAAAGTTGGAGCAACTTTCTCTGGTGTGAGAGAGAGTTTGGGAGAATGGCTGCCCTGTGAGTTCTGCTTTACATACAGACATAATTCGAACGGTTTTAGAAGCTTTAGAGTGTTTTCTATTCAATAATAATTATTATATGCATATATTACCAATTTTTGACAGTTTTTTTTCCAGTTTACTATGGGCACGCAATTCCTCCAAAGGGGGCAGTATTGGGCCTAGCCTTAACAGGTTTTAACTTGGCTTTCGAAGACCTTAGAAAGACAGGGTAGGATAGATATAGGTCTGTAGAAGTTTGGGTTTAGAGTGTCACCACCTTTGAAGAGGGGTATGACCGCGGCAGCTTTCCCAGCTTTGGGAATCTCAGATGATTCGAAGAGAGGTTGAACAGGCTAGTAATAGAGGTTGCAACAATTTTGGCAGGGCACAGCTGGGTGCAGAGGGAGGTCTATAGCAAGCGGCAACAGTGAGAGACTTGTTTCTGGAAAGTTGAATTTATAGAAGTAGAAGCTCGAATTGTTAGGATACAGACTTGGATAGTAATACAGAACTCTGCAGGCTATCTTTGCAGTAGATTGCAACCACGCCCCCTTTGGCAGTTCTATCTTGGCGGAAAATGTTATAGTTAGCAATGGAGATTTCAGGGTTTTTGGTCTTTTTCCTAAGCCAGGATTCAGACACGGCTAAGACATCCGGGCTGGCAGAGTGTGCTAAAGCAGTGAGTAAAACAAATTTAGGGAGTAGGCTTCTAATATTAACGTGCATGAAACCAAGGCTTTTACGGTTACAGATGTCAACAAATGAGAGCACCGTGGGAGTGGAGCTAAACTCTGCAGGACCTGGATTAACCTCAACATTACTAGAGGATTATTGGAGAAGTAGGATAAAGCTACTGCTAAATGCTATACAAACTGGCCGTCTAGCACATTCGGAACAGAGAGTAAAAGGAGCAGGTTTCTGGGCATGATAGCACAGATTCATAGTGTGCATAGTGTACAGACAAAGGTAAGGTAGGATGTGAGTACATTGGAGATAAACCTGGGCATTGAGTAATTATGAGAGAGATATAGTCTCTAGAGACGTTTAAACGAGGTCATCGCATATGTAGGATGTGGAACAACATGGTTGGTTAAACCTCTACTGACTCCCCATCCCGCATGCGGGAGCGTAATCATCGCATGACACTATATTGAGACACAGTTTAGCCTTTTGTTAATCACCCTGTCATCTCAGATTTTCATAATATGCTTTACAGCCAAAGCCAGACAAGCA
>NW_027015636.1:0-11224 GCF_036934945.1 Oncorhynchus masou masou
CCTTTAGTCAGCCCTGTGGACAGCCCTGTAGTCAACCCTGTAGTCAGCCCTGTGGATGGCCTCTTTAGTCAGCCCTGTAGTCAGCCCTGTGGACGGCCCTCTTAGTCAGCCCTTTAGTCAGCCCTTTAGTCAGCTCTTTAGTCAGCCCTTTAGTCAGCCCTTTAGTCAGCCCTTTAGTCAGCCCTGTAGTCAGCCCTGTGGACGGCCCTTTAGTCAGCCCTTTAGTCAGCCCTTTAGTCAGCCCTTTAGTCAGCTCTTTAGTCAGCCCTTTAGTCAGCCCTTTAGTCAGCCCTTTAGTCAGCCCTGTGGACAGCCCTGTAGTCAACCCTGTAGTCAGCCCTGTGGACGGCCCTTTAGTCAGCCCTGTAGTCAGCCCTGTGGACGGCCCTTTAGTCAGCCCATTAGTCAGCCCTTTAGTCAGCCCTTTAGTCAGCCCTTTAGTCAGCCCTTTAGTCAGCTCCTTTAGTCAGCCCTTTAGTCAGCTCTTTAGTCAGCTCCTTTAGTCAGCCCTTTAGTCAGCCTCTTAGTCAGCCCTTTAGTCAGCCCTGTGGACAGCCCCAGTCAACCCCAGTCAGCTCCTGTGGATGGCTCCTTAGTCAGGCCCTGTAGTCAGCCCTGTAGTCAGCCCTTTAGTCAGCCCTTTAGTCAGCCCTATGGACAGCTCTTTAGTCAATCCTTTAGTCAGCCCTTTAATCAACCTTGTAGTCAGCCCTGTGCTCCTTTAGTCAACCCTTTAGTCAGCCCTGTTTTAGTCAGCCCTTTAGTCAGCACTGTGGTCAGCCCTTTAGTCAGCCCTGTAGTCAGCCCTTTAGTCAGCCCTGTAGTCAGCCCTGTGGACAGCCCTTTAATCAGCCTTGTAGTCAGCCCTGTATCAGCCCTTTAGTTAGCCATGTGGACAGCCCTGTGGACAGCCCTATAGGCAGCCCTGTGGACAGCTCTGTGGACAGCCCTGTAGTCAGCCCTGTGGACAGCTCTGCAGACAGCCACTTTAGACAGCCCTGTGGACATCTCTGTAGACAGCCCTTTAGTCAGCCCTTTAGTCAGCCCTGTGGACAGCCCTTTAGTCAGCCCTGTGACAGCTCTGTAGACAGCCCTTTAGTCAGCCCTTTAGTCAGCCCTGTAGTCAGCCCTGTGGACAGCCCTTTAGTCAGCCCTGTGGTCAGCCCTTTTGTCAGCCCTTTAGTCAGCCCTGTGGACAGCCCTTTAGTCAGCCCTGTAGTCAGCCCTGTGGACGGCCCTTTAGTCAGCCCTTTAGTCAGCCCTTTAGTCAGCCCTTTAGTCAGGTCATCCCTGTGGACAGCCCTTTAGTCAGCCCTGTAGTCAGCCCTGTGGATGGCCCTTTAGTCAGCCCTTTAGTCAGCCCTTTAGTCAGCCCTTTAGTCAGCTCTTTAGTCAGCCCTTTAGTCAGCCCTTTAGTCAGCCCTTTAGTCAGCCCTTTAGTCAGCCCTTTAGTCAGCCATGTGGACAGCCCTGTAGTCAACCCTGTAGTCAGCCCTGTGGATGGCCCTTTAGTCAGCCCTGTAGTCAGCCCCAGGACGGCCCTTTAGTCAGCCCTTTAGTCAGCCCTTTAGTCAGCTCTTTAGTCAGCCCTTTAGTCAGCCCTTTAGTCAGCCCTTTAGTCAGCCCTGTAGTCAGCCCTGTGGACGGCCCTTTAGTCAGCCCTTTAGTCAGCCCTTTAGTCAGCCCTTTAGTCAGCTCTTTAGTCAGCCTTTAGTCAGCCCTTTAGTCAGCCTTTAGTCAGCCCTGTGGACAGCCCTGTAGTCAACCCTGGAGTCAGCCCTGTGGACGGCATTTTAGTCAGCCCTGTAGTCAGCCCTGTGGACGGCCCTTTAGTCAGCCCATTAGTCAGCCCTTTAGTCAGCCCTTTAGTCAGCCCTTTAGTCAGCCCTTTAGTCAGCCCTTTAGTCAGCTCTTTAGTCAGCCCTTTAGTCAGCCCTTTAGTCAGCCCTTTAGTCAGCCCTTTAGTCAGCCCTGTGGACAGCCCTGTAGTCAACCCTGTAGTCAGCCCTGTGGATGGCCCTTTAGTCAGCCCTGTAGTCAGCCCTGTGGACGGCCCTTTAGTCAGCCCTTTAGTCCAGCCTTTAGTCAGCTCTTTAGTCAGCCTTTAGTCAGCCCTTTAGTCAGCCCTTTAGTCAGCTCTTTAGTCAGCCTTTAGTCAGCCCTTTAGTCAACCCTTTAGTCAGCCCTGTAGTCAGCCCTGTAGTCAGCCCTTTAGTCAGCACTGTGGTCAGCCCTTTAGTCAGCCCTGTAGTCAGCCCTTTAGTCAGCCTGTAGTCAGCCCTGTGGACAGCCCTTTAATCAGCCGTGTAGTCAGCCCTGTGGCAGCCCTTTAGTTAGCCCTGTGGACAGCCGTGGACAGCCTATAGGCAGCCCTGTGGACAGCTCTGTAAGACAGCCCTGTAGTCAGCACTGTGGACAGCTCTGCAGACAGCTCCTTAGTCAGCCCGGACATCTCTGTAGACAGCCCTTTAGTCAGCCCTTTAGTCAGCCCTGTGGACAGCCCTTTAGTCATCCCTTTAATCAGCCCTTTAGTCAGCCCTTTAGTCAGCCCTTTAGTCAGCCCTGTAGTCAGCCCTGTGGACAGCCCTTTAGTCAGCCCTGTAGTCAGCCCTTTAGTCAGCCCTGTAGGCATCCCTGTGGACAGCCCTTTAGTCAGCCCTGTAGTCAGCCCTGTGGACGGCCCTTTAGTCAGCCCTTTAGTCAGCCCTTTAGTCAGCCCTTTAGTCAGCCCTTTAGTCAGCCCTGTGGACAGCCCTGTAGTCAACCCTGTAGTCAGCCCTGTGGATGGCCCTTTAGTCAGCCCTGTAGTCAGCCCTGTGGACGGCCCTTTAGTCAGCCCTTTAGTCAGCCCTTTAGTCAGCCCTTTAGTCAGCCCTTTAGTCAGCCCTTTAGTCAGCCCTTTAGTCAGCCCTTTAGTCAGCCATGTGGACAGCCCTGTAGTCAACCCTGTAGTCAGCCCTGTGGATGGCCCTTTAGTCAGCCCTGTAGTCAGCCCCCTGTGGACGGCCCTTTAGTCAGCCCTTTAGTCAGCCCTTTAGTCAGCTCTTTAGTCAGCCCCTTTAGTCAGCCCTTTAGTCAGCCCTTTAGTCAGCCCTGTGGACGGCCCTTTAGTCAGCCCTTTAGTCAGCCCTTTAGTCAGCCCTTTAGTCAGCTCTTTAGTCAGCCCTTTAGTCAGCCCTTTAGTCAGCCCTTTAGTCAGCCCTGTGGACAGCCCTGTAGTCAACCCTGTAGTCAGCCCTGTGGACGGCCCTTAGTCAGCCCTGTCAGCCCTGTAGTCAGCCCTGTTAGTCAGCCCTTTAGTCAGCCCATTAGTCAGCCCTTTAGTCAGCCCTTTAGTCAGCCCTTTAGTCAGCCCCTTTAGTCAGCCCTTTAGTCAGCTCTTTAGTCAGCCCTTTAGTCAGCCCTTTAGTCAGCCCTTTAGTCAGCCCTTTAGTCAGCCCTGTGGACAGCCCTGTAGTCAACCCTGTAGTCAGCCCTGTGGATGGCCCTTTAGTCAGCCCTGTAGTCAGCCCTGTGGACGGCCCTTTAGTCAGCCCTTTAGTCAGCCCTTTAGTCAGCTCTTTAGTCAGCCCTTTAGTCAGCCCTTTAGTCAGCCCTTTAGTCAGCTCTTTAGTCAGCCCTTTAGTCAGCCCTTTAGTCAACCCTTTAGTCAGCCCTGTAGTCAGCCCTGTAGTCAGCCCTTTAGTCAGCACTGTGGTCAGCCCTTTAGTCAGCCCTGTAGTCAGCCCTTTAGTCAGCCCTGTAGTCAGCCCTGTGGACAGCCTTTAATCAGCCGTGTAGTCAGCCCTGTGGCAGCCCTTTAGTTAGCCCTGTGGACAGCCGTGTGGACAGCCCTATAGGCAGCCCTGTGGACAGCTCTGTAAGACAGCCCTGTAGTTAGCACTGTGGACAGCTCTGCAGACAGCCCTTTAGTCAGCCCGGTGGACATCTCTGTAGACAGCCCTTTAGTCAGCCCTTTAGTCAGCCCTGTGGACAGCCCTTTAGTCATCCCTTTAATCAGCCCTTTAGTCAGCCCTGTAGTCAGTGGACAGCCCTTTAGTCAGCCCTGTAGTCAGCCCTTTTGTCTGCCCTGTAGTCATCCCTGTGGACAGCCCCTTTAGTTTAGTCAGCCCTGTGGTCGGCCCTCACCCTTTAGTCAGCCCTTTAGTCAGCCCTTTTGTCAGCTCCTTTAGTCAGCTCTTTATCCCTGTGGACAGCCCTTTAGTCAGCCCTGTAGTCAGCCCTGTGTAGTCAGCTTTAGTCAGCCCTTTAGTCAGCCCTTTAGTCAGCCCTGTGGACAGCCCTTCGTCAGCCCTTTAGTCAGCCCTTTAGTCAGCCCTTTAGTCAGCAGTCCTGTGGACAGCCCTTTAGTCAGCCCTGTCAGCCCTTTAGTCAGCCCTGAAGTGGATAGTCAGCCCTTTAGTCAGCCCTTGTAGTCAGCCCTTTCGCCAGGACGGCCCTTTAGTCAGCCCTTTAGTCAGCCTTTAGTCAGCCCTTTAGTCAGCTCCTTTAGTCAGCCCTTTAGTCAACCCTTTAGTCAGCCCTTTAGTCAGCCCTTTAGTCAGCCTTTGTGGACAGCCCTGTAGTCAGTCAGCCCTGTAGTCAGCCCTTTGTCAGGAGCCCTCTTGGCCCTTTAGTCAGCCCTGTAGTCAGCCCTTTAGTCAGTGGTCAGCACTTAAGTCAGCCCTTTAGTCAGCCCTTTTAGTCAGCCCTTTAGTCAGCTCTTTAGTCAGCCCTGTAGACAGCCCCGTGGTCAGCCCTTTAGCCCTGTGTACAGCCCTTTAGTCAGCCCTGTGGACAGTAGACAGCCCTTGTGGACAGCTCTGTAGACAGCCCAGACAGCTCTGTAGACAGCCCTTAGTCAGCCCGGTGGACAGCTCTTTGGCCGGCCCTGTGTACAGCCTTTAGTCAGCCCTTTAGTCAGCCCTTTAGTCTGCCCTGTAGTCAGCTCATTTAGTCAGCCCTTTAGTCAGTGGACAGCCCTTTAGTCAGCCCTGTGGACAGCCCTTTAGTCAGCCCTGTGGACAGCCCTGTAGTCAGCCCTTTAGTCAGCCCTGTAGTCAGCCCTGTGGACGGCCCTTTAGTCAGCCCTGTAGTCAGCCCCCAGACGGCCCTTTAGTCAGCCCATTAGTCAGCCCTTTAGTCAGCCCTTTAGTCAGCCTTTAGTCAGCCCTTTAGTCAGCCCTTTAGTCAGCCCTTTAGTCAGCTCTTTAGTCAGCCCTTTAGTCAGCCCTTTAGTCAGCCTTTAGTCAGCCCTTTAGTCAGCCCTGTGGACAGCCCTGTAGTCAACCCTGTAGTCAGCCCTGTGGATGGCCCTTGTAGTCAGCCCTGTAGTCAGCCCTGTCAGCCCTTTAGTCACGGCCCTTAGTCAGCCCTTTAGTCAGCCCTTTAGTCAGCCCTTTAGTCAGCTGTCTTTAGTCAGCCCTTTAGTCAGCCCTTTAGTCAGCCCTTTAGTCAGCTCTTTAGTCAGCCCTTTAGTCAGCCCTTTAGTCTTTAGTCAGCCCTTTAGTCAGCCCTTTAGTCAGCCCTGTGGACAGCCCTGTAGTCAACCCTGTAGTCAGCCCTGTGGACGGCCCTTTAGTCAGCCCTGTAGTCAGCCCTGTGGACGGCCCTTTAGTCAGCCCTTTAGTCAGCCCTTTAGTCAGCCCTTTAGTCAGCCTTTAGTCAGCCCTTTTAGTCAGCCCTTTAGTCAGCCCTTTAGTCTTTAGTCAGCTCTTTAGTCAGCCCTTTAGTCAGCCCTTTAGTCAACCCTTTAGTCAGCCCTGTAGTCAGCCCTGTAGTCAGCCCTTTAGTCAGCACTGTGGTCAGCCCTTTAGTCAGCCCTGTAGTCAGCCCTTTAGTCAGCCTGTAGTCAGCCCTGTGGACAGCCCTTTAATCAGCCGTAGTCAACCCTGTGGCAGCCCTTTAGTTAGCCCTGTGGACAGCCGTGTGGACAGCCCTATAGGCAGCCCTGTGGACAGCTCTGTAAGACAGCCCTGTAGTCAGCACTGTGGACAGCTCTGCAGACAGCCCTTTAGTCAGCCCGGTGGACATCTCTGTAGACAGCCCTTTAGTCAGCCCTTTAGTCAGCCCTGTGGACAGCCCTTTAGTCATCCCTTTAATCAGCCCTTTAGTCAGCCCTTTAGTCAGCCCTGTAGTCAGCCCTGTGGACAGCCCTTTAGTCAGCCCTGTAGTCAGCCCTTTAGTCAGCCCTGTAGTCATCCCTGTGGACAGCCCTTTAGTCAGCCCTGTAGTCAGCCCTGTGGTCGGCCCTTTAGTCAGCCCTTTAGTCAGCCCTTTAGTCAGCCCTTTTGTCAGCCCTTTAGTCAGCTCTTTAGTCAGCTCTTTAGTCAGCCCTTTAGTCAGCCCTTTAGTCAGCTCTTTAGTCAGCCCTGAAGTCAGCCCTGTAGTCAGCCCTGTAGTCAGCCCTTTAGTCAGCCCTTTAGTCAGCCCTTTAGTCAGCCCTGTGGACAGCCCTTTCGTCAGCCCTTTAGTCAGCCCTTTAGTCAGCCCTGAAGTCAGCCCTGTGGACAGCCCTTTAGTCAGCCCTTTAGTCAGCCCTTTAGTCAGCCCTGAAGTCAGCCCTTTAGTCAGCCCTTTAGTCAGCCCTGTGGACAGCCCTTTCGTCAGCCCTTTAGTCAGCCCTGTCGTCAGCCCTTTTAGTCGGCTCTGTGGACGGCCCTTTAGTCAGCCCTTTAGTCAGCCCTTTAGTCAGCCCTTTAGTCTGCCCTTTAGTCAGCTCTTTAGTCAGCCCTTTAGTCAGCCCTTTAGTCAGCCCTTTAGTCAGCCCTTTAGTCAGCCCTTTAGTCAGCTCTTTGTCAGCCCTTCCTTTAGTCAGCCTTTAGTCAGCCCTTTAGTCAGCCCTTCAGCCCTGTGGACAGCCCTTTAGTCAGCCCTTTAGTCAGCCCTTTAGTCAGCCCTGTCGTCAGCCCTTTTAGTCACGGCCCTTTAGTCAGCCCTTTAGTCAGCCCTTTAGTCAGCCCTTTAGTCTGCCCTTTAGTCAGCTCTTTAGTCAGCCCTTTAGTCAGCCCTTTAGTCAGCCCTTTAGTCAGCCCTTTAGTCAGCTCTTTAGTCAGCCCTGTAGTCAGCCCTTTAGTCAGCCCTTTAGTCAGCCCTTTAGTCAGCCCTTTAGTCAGCCCTTTAGTGAGCTCTTTAGTCAGCCCTGTAGTCAGCTCTTTAGTCAGCCCTGTAGTCAGCACTTAAGTCAGCCCTTTAGTCAGCCCTTTAGTCAGCCCTGTAGTCAGCCCTGTCGACAGCCCTTTAGTCAGCCCTGTAGTCAGCCCTGTGGCAGCCCTTTAGTCAGCCCTGTAGACAGCCCTGTGGTCAGCCCTGTGGACAGCCCTGTGGACAGCCCTGTGTACAGCCCTTTAGTCAGCCCTGTGGACAGCCCTGTAGACAGCCCTGTAGTCAGCCCTGTGGACAGCTCTGTAGACAGCCCTGTAGTAAGCCCTGTGACAGCTCTGTAGACAGCCCTGTAGTCAGCCCGGTGGACAGCTCTTTGGTCAGCCCTGTGTACAGCCTTTTAGTCAGCCCTTTAGTCAGCCCTTTAGTCTGCCCTGTAGTCAGCCCTTTAGTCAGCCATTTAGTCAGCCCTTTAGTCAGCCCTGTGGACAGCCCTTTAGTCAGCCCTGTAGTCAGCCCTGTGGACGGCCCTTTAGTCAGCCCTGTAGTCAGCCCTGTGGACGGCCCTTTAGTCAGCCCATTAGTCAGCCCTTTAGTCAGCCCTTTAGTCAGCCCTTTATTCAGCCCTTTAGTCAGCCCTTTAGTCAGCTCTTTAGTCAGCCCTTTAGTCAGCCCTTTAGTCAGGCCTTTAGTCAGCCCTTTAGTCAGCCCTGTGGACAGCCCTGTAGTCAACCCTGTAGTCAGCCCTGTGGATGGCCCTTTAGTCAGCCCTGTAGTCAGCCCTGTGGACAGCCTTTAGTCAGCCCTTTAGTCAGCCCTTTAGTCAGCTCTTTAGTCAGCCCTTTAGTCAGCCTTTAGTCAGCCCTTTGTCAGCTCTTTAGTCAGCCCTGTAGTCAGCCCTGTGGACGGCCCTTTAGTCAGCCCTAACTGATCAGCTCTTTAGTCAGCCCTTTAGTCAGCCCTTTAGTCAGCCCTTTAGTCAGCTCTTTAGTCAGCCCTTTAGTCAGCCCTTTAGTCAACCCTTTAGTCAGCCTTTAGTCAGCCCTGTAGTCAGCCCTTTAGTCAGCACTGTAGTCTGCCCTGTAGTCAGCCCTTTAGTCAGCCCTTTAGTCAGCCCTAGTCAGCCTGTGGACAGCCTTTAATCAGCTCTTTAGCCCTGTGGCAGCCCTTTAGTCAGCCCTGTGGACAGCCGTGTGGACAGCCCTTTAGGCAGCCCTGTGGACAGCTCTGTAAGACAGCCCTGTAGTCAGCACTGTGGACAGCTCTGCAGACAGCCCTTTAGTCAGCCCGGTGGACATCTCTGTAGACAGCCCTTTAGTCAGCCCTTTAGTCAGCCCTGTGGACAGCCCTTTAGTCATCCCTTTAATCAGCCCTTTAGTCAGCCCTTTAGTCAGCCCTGTAGTCAGCCCTGTGGACAGCCCTTTAGTCAGCCCTGTAGTCAGCCCTTTAGTCAGCCCTGTAGTCAGCCCTGTGGACGGCCCTTTAGTCAGCCCATTAGTCAGCCCTTTAGTCAGCCCTTTAGTCAGCCCTTTAGTCAGCACTTTAGTCAGCCCTTTAGTCAGCCCTTTAGTCAGCACTTTAGTCAGCTCTTTAGTCAGCCCTTTAGTCAGCCCTTTAGTCAGCCCTTTAGTCAGCCCTTTAGTCAGCCCTGTGGACAGCCCTGTAGTCAACCCTGTAGTCAGCCCTGTGGACGGCCCTTTAGTCAGCCCTGTAGTCAGCCCTGTGGACGGCCCTTTAGTCAGCCCATTAGTCAGCCCTTTAGTCAGCCCTTTAGTCAGCCCTTTAGTCAGCCCTTTAGTCAGCCCTTTAGTCAGCCCTTTAGTCAGCTCTTTAGTCAGCCCTTTAGTCAGCCCTTTAGTCAGCCCTTTAGTCAGCCCTGTGGACAGCCCTGTAGTCAACCCTGTAGTCAGCCCTGTGGATGGCCCTTTAGTCAGCCCTGTAGTCAGCCCTGTGGACGGCCCTTTAGTCAGCCCTTTAGTCAGCCCTTTAGTCAGCCCTTTAGTCAGCCCTTTAGTCAGCTCTTTAGTCAGCCCTTTAGTCAGCCCTGTAGTCAGTCCTGTAGTCAGCCCTGTGGACGGCCCTTTAGTCAGCCCTTTAGTCAGCCCTTTAGTCAGCCCTGTAGTCAGTCCTGTAGTCAGCCCTTTAGTCAGCACTGTGGTCAGCCCTTTAGTCAGCCCTGTAGTCAGCCCTTTAGTCAGCCCTGTAGTCAGCCATGTGGACAGCCCTTTAATCAGTCGTGTAGTCAGCCCTGTGGCAGCCCTTTAGTTAGCCCTGTGGACAGCCGTGTGGACAGCCCTTTAGGCAGCCCTGTGGACAGCTCTGTAAGACAGCCCTGTAGTCAGCACTGTGGACAGCTCTGCAGACAGCCCTTTAGTCAGCACGGTGGACATCTCTGTAGACAGCCCTTTAGTCAGCCCTTTAGTCAGCCCTGTGGACAGCCCTTTAGTCATCCCTTTAATCAGCCCTTTAGTCAGCGCTTTAGTCAGCCCTGTAGTCAGCCCTGTGGACAGCCCTTTAGTCAGCCCTGTAGTCAGCCCTTTAGTCAGCCCTGTAGTCATCCCTGTGGACAGCCCTTTAGTCAGCCCTGTAGTCAGCCCTGTGGTCGGCCCTTTAGTCAGCCCTTTAGTCAGCTCTTTAGTCAGCTCTTTAGTCAGCCCTTTAGTCAGCCCTTTAGTCAGCCCTTTAGTCATCCCTTTAGTCAGCTCTTTAGTCAGCCCTGAAGTCAGCCCTGTAGTCAGCCCTGTAGTCAGCCCTTTAGTCAGCCCTTTAGTCAGCCCTGTGGACAGCCCTTTCGTCAGCCCTTTAGTCAGCCCTTTAGTCAGCCCTTTAGTCAGCCCTGAAGTCAGCCCTGTGGACAGCCCTTTCGTCAGCCCTTTAGTCAGCCCTTTAGTCAGCCCTTTAGTCAGCCCTGAAGTCAGCCCTGTGGACAGCCCTTTAGTCAGCCCTTTAGTCAGCCCTTTAGTCAGCCCTGGACAGCCCTTTCGGCCAGCCCTTTAGTCAGCCCTGTCGTCAGCCCTTTAGTCGGCTCTGTGATCTGCCCTTTAGTCAGCTCCTTTAGTCAGCTCCTTTAGTCAGCCCTTTAGTCTGCCCTTTAGTCTGCCCCTTTAGTCAGCTCTCTTAGTCAGCCCTTTAGTCAGCCCTTTAGTCAGCCCTTAGTCAGCCCTTTAGTCAGCCCTTAGTCAGCCCTTTAGTGAGCTCTTAGTCAGCCCTGTAGTCAGCTTAGTCAGCCCTGTAGTCAGCACTTAAGTCAGCTCTTTAGTCAGCCCTTAGTCAGCCCTTTAGTCAGCCCTTTAGTCAGCCCTTTAGTGAGCTCTTTAGTCAGCCCTGTAGTCAGCTCTTTAGTCAGCCCTGTAGTCAGCACTTAAGTCAGCCCTTTAGTCAGCCCTTTAGTCAGCCCTGTAGTCAGCCCTGTCGACAGCCCTTTAGTCAGCCCTGTAGTCAGCCCTGTGGCAGCCCTTTAGTCAGCCCTGTAGACAGCCCTGTGGTCAGCCCTGTGGACAGCCCTGTGTACAGCCCTTTAGTCAGCCCTGTGGACAGCCCTGTAGACAGCCCTGTAGTCAGCCCTGTGGACAGCTCTGTAGACAGCCCTGTAGTAAGCCCTGTGACAGCTCTGTAGACAGCCCTGTAGTCAGCCCGGTGGACAGCTCTTTAGTCAGCCCTGTGTACAGCCTTTTAGTCAGCCCTTTAGTCAGCCCTTTAGTCTGCCCTGTAGTCAGCCCTTTAGTCAGCCATTTAGTCAGCCCTTTAGTCAGCCCTGTGGACAACCCTTTAGTCAGCCCTGTAGTCAGCCCTGTGGACAGCCCTTTAATCAGCCCTGTAGACAGCCCTGTGGACATCCCTGTGGTCAGCCCTGTGGACAGCCCTGTGGTCAGCCCTGTGGACAGCCCTGTGGACAGCCCCGTGGACAGCCCTTTAGTCAGCCCTGTGGACAGCCCTGTAGACAGCCTTGTAGTCAGCCCTGTGGACAGCTCTGTAGACAGCCCTGTAGTCAGCCCTGTGGACAGCTCTGCAGACAGCCACTTTAGTCAGCCCTGTGGACAGCTCTGTAGACAGCCCTGTAGTCTGCCCTGTGGACAGCCCTGTAGTCAGCCCTGTGGACAGCCTTTTAGTCATCCCTTTAGTCAGCCCTGTGGTCAGCCCTGTG